>NC_043013.1:53813425-53815925 GCF_006345805.1 Octopus sinensis | reverse complement strand
TAGACTCTGTACCAAAAATGCTTGAAAACAGACCAGCTAGTTCCTCGTCGTCGACACCTAAAGTTTCCCCGATCATATCATACCTCCTACCCGCAACTAGTTCTGGATATATTGCTAAAGTAGAACTTCCAGCAATTGCATTGCCCAACTGTACAAAGCAGTGAGAGACTGTTGACATCCGAAGTGCCATGCGATCGATCTTGGTCTTTTCTTGACCCAGGCTACAGCTCCGTCAAAGAGATGAGCTGCCGCAAAGCGTGTCTCACAAAAGAAAGCCGCATTTGCTCACCGCTCGGTAAAATCAGCCGGTGCCACAGCTCCAGCGCATATCTGCGATTTACTAGCCATTGTATGATGAATGCACGTCCCAGAGAGCGCTGGTTGCAGATGAACCATCTGACCAGTAGAACAAAATGCGGGGACTATAGAATATTTTGCATTCTTATTAGAGACACTCAAATCTACACAAATATTCACACCCACAATCATTTCAATCTATTCAGATTTTATTGCATTTAAATCTATTCAATACTTTGGTAAATTTGCACGCGAATAAATTCTTGTATTTACAAAATATTTATTACTCCGATAATGTCTGAATCATTTTGAATTTAAATATGGAAATTGTCCAGCAATTTACGGTAAAATACAAATTGTATAAGGCTTGTTTTTCAAAGATCGCCATTTCGACTCAACTATTGAAATTGTAAATTCAAATTTATAGGTCATTCGGTTGAATGAAAAATTGAATATTCGAAATCGACTCAGGATCAACTTATCTGTGTGTGTGTGTGTGTGGTGTGTGTGTGTGTGTGTGTGTGTACGCATATATACATGTACTTATCTATGTATGTTTGTATGTGTATATACTTGCATATGTATATATATATATATAGATAGATAGATATAGACATGTATACAAACGCGCACACACACTCAAAAACACATGCATGCACAAATATATATATATATACACACACGAATGTATATGTATAGATACACGTATACATTGAGAAACAGAAACATTCACATATGCACCTATATAGTTTTTGAATGAGGCCACGCAGCTCTTCCTGTCGCCTCTCTCTGCTGCTGCTGCTAATCAAATGGAAGTCGTTAGGATTCTACTTCTACGCCAGAGATTAAAAATTCTTTGAAGAGTACAATTAAGAATCTTCTAAACGAGCAGCCACAATTAAGAATGAAGCATATATATATATATATATATATATATATATATGTACACGCATATGTACATTCACATATAACTATAGACATATAGACATATACATACATATACACATGCACACAGACCTGCATATATATTTCACAAACACTCACACACACACACACACACACACACACACACACATATATACATATATATGTACACACACATACATACATACATTTATATATATAAATTGGTATATGCATACATTTATATGTATGTTTTATATATATATGTATGTATGTTTTAGGCATATATGTGTATGTATATATATGTGTATGTATATATATGTGTGTGTGTATATATATATATCCCTCTCTCTCTTTCTCTCTCTCTCTCTCTCTCTATATATATATATATATAAATATATGCATTCACACACACACACATACGCTTATGCACATACATGTGTATGCATATTGATATGCATGTACGTATATACATACGTATATATATATATATATGATATATACATATATATATATATATCTATATCTATCTATGTATATATATATATATATATATATATATATATATATACTCATAATATAATATATATGTATGTATGTAGCTATATGTGTGTGTATGTGTATATGTATGTATATATATGCATATGTAAATGATGCGGAGGTGTGTTTAGATAATTTGTTTGCTACACAAATCAAAACAGTCCATTAAGAAGTAGACGTAAATGACGTTATCTAATTAGGAATTAGGTGAGTCTGTCTTTTTAGATGTTGTATCTATTCAGCTGTAACCTAATTATGATATACACACACCTGTGAATAGAGAACCACTTCACTGCATATAACACAAAAACTCATTCTCACTGTCACACACACATACACACACACACACACACACACACACACACACACACATTACACAGGACTACAAAGGGTCTAATAAACGTTTAGTCTCTACTTATTGAGCCATTTTTTAACCTAATGTCTTTCTGTTCTATATAAATTTGTTACACGTACCAGCAGCATTGTGTTTACACATACACACGTGTGAGTGTGTACATATTATATATATATATATATATATATATATATATATATATATAATATATATATATACATATATGTATGTATATATATTTATATATACATTACACATACGTATATATGTATGCATTTATGTATATATATATATAGGCATATATATAACATATATACATACATATATTATATGTAAAGAGAGAGAGAGAGAGAGAGAGAGAGAGAGGGGGGAGTGAGAAAGATAGATAAAGAGATATATAGATAG
>NC_043013.1:53785925-53808425 GCF_006345805.1 Octopus sinensis | reverse complement strand
CTTTATTATAAACTGGGGCAACGCTATTGAAGATGTCCTCATTAGATGAGAGGCTCATTAGTGAGAATGCAAAGTGGGTAAAAAACACCGACACGGAGGGCGCTTTCGATGTGAGCATGGGTTCATATGATGGGGCAGGCATCTGTGATCTAATTGGACTCTTTCTCCTAGATACCTTCGGTAAGACATTCCCTAACGTACATTTCGCCATCTACAAAGATGATGCCCTCGCCTTAACAGCTAATACAAATGGACCAGCACAAGATCGTTTTAGGAAGGATATTATCCAGTTAATGAAACACTTCGGACTTAGTATAACTATAGACACTAACCTGACGGTTGTCAATTTCTTAGACGTTTCCTTAGATCTTAATAATAATATTTATAAGCCTATAGGAAGCCCAATGATAGACTAAGTTATATTAATGTAGGTTCATGCCATCCCCCTATAGTATTCAAAATTTAGTTAAAAATATTAGTAAGAGGATTTCTAGCCTCTCATCTAATGAGGACATCTTCAATAGCGTTGCCCCAGTTTATAATAAAGCTTTAAAAGATAGTGGTTTTAGCGAAAAAATAAAATATACACCTATCACCAGCCAACAATAAGGAAAAGGAATAATAGAAATAGGAAGGTCATCTGGTTTACGCCCCCTTACTCACCCGAGGTGGCCTTCAATATAGGTAAATATTTCCTAGCACTGATAGATAGACATTTTCCAGTTAACCATGCTTATAGGAAACTCTTCAATAGACACAATTTAAAAATTAGTTTTAGTTCAACTACCATTTTAAAAACATAATCAATCATAACATACAAAAAACACAAGAAGAAAACAGCTGTTCATGCAGGAATAAAGAATTGTGCCCGCTAAATGGAGCTTGCATGTCCAAGACCATCATATATGAAGCTACCGTAAACTCTATAACCACTAAAGACACCGTTTCGACGAAGAAATACGTGGGCCTGACAGAGGGTAATTTCAAGGCCAGGTTCAATAACACACTTTGAGCTTTGGCACTGGAACAAAAGAAAAGCGACACAATTATCCAATCATATTTGGTCTTTAAGAGATAAAGGTGTCGATTATAACATACAATGGAAGATTTTGGCCAGATGTAAGCCCTATACTAACGGCAGCGGAAGGTGCGGTTTATGCGACATGGAGAGATGGCTTATCTGGAAAAGCAGCTTAGACCCTACCACATGTCTAAATACAAGGACAGAGCTTTTCGGATCATGCCCACATGTGACTAAATTTCTGTTACGTTTTTGGTCCCCTAAAGAAAACGGATAGAACATGCTTTCTGTGTTATGTCCCAAGAAGATTTTATATATTTTTATATATTTTTATGTATTTTTATATAATTTTTATGACGAAAAATGCGAGCGATGTATAAGTACGCAGGCAAAGCAGAGTTATAACAGAGTAATTTCCCTTCATTTTTAACGGTATTTTTTCATAACGTTTTCAAATAGCCAGATAACCGAAGAGATGGTGTTGTGGATTTCCACTTCGGCATCTGAAACTCAGAGTTTTATCTTGACTACCGAGTAATGTAACATATGTATATATAAATTTCCTCTATTTACATAATATTGAGGTCTCTTTCTTTCTTTTGTTATCTTACCGTTTTATCAATATATATATATATATATATATATATATATAGATATATATATATATATATATATCTATATATATATATATATATATATATCTATATATATATATATACATGCAGATATGGGTACAGGACATTGCCAACGGTTCAAGCAACATGAAATACGTAAGCAAAAACGGGTTGAATACATTAACAACGAGAAGAAGAAAATGGAGAACAGGATAAGTAGACACAGGGAAAGGACCCTTCATCAGTTGTCGGCTGTCTATCTACCACACACACACACATACACACACATACACACAAACACACACACACATACGAATATACATACATACATACATATATATATCTATATATGTATAATTCCCGGCGACGCGTCGTGTCCTTGAGCAAGACACTTTATTTCACGTAGCTAGTGCATTTAGCCGTCAAAAATGAGTAGTACCTGTATTTCAAAGGGCCAGCCTTGTCACACTCTGTGTCACGCTGAATTATTCTGAGAACTACGTTAAGGGTACACGTGTCTGTGGAGTGCTCAGCCTCTCAGACGTTAATTTCACAAGCAAGCTTTTCTGTTGATCGTATCAGCTGTGATCCTCATTGTCCTAGCCGAAGGATTGCTCCCAAATACATACATATATACATACATATATATAATACTGATCCGTGGCAGAAAATTATTTACATATACACATAACAAGACAGGAAAATGGTAAATTTTCTATTCACCGTTACAGGTGTTTCATTTGCTAATATGAATTACAGAGATTTACATGTTATGCAAACATGTAAGGAATTTTCAAATAGAAATTCGTGAGACAGAAAAAAGTTTCATAATACAAGAATACATTTCGATGTGGTGTTTATATCCGATTATTAAGGTGGTATATCACAATTTTCCCTAGTAAAAGTAAGAGAAAAATATACACACATTCGTTTGCACACATACATACGCAAAGACATAGATATACACACATTTATTTTCACACATACATACGCAAGGACATAGATATACACACATTCAGTTTCACACATACATACGCAAGGACATAGATTTAAAATAACTCTAGAAATATATTTCTATGATTCTCCATTTTAATACGTATTTTGATTAACATACAATAATAATTATGGATACATTTTGATTGTAATAATGGAATAAGCAGATGTGCTTCATGAGGAAACAGCTGAGATATGCCCTAACTACCTATATGATATTACAAGCAAAACACCCCACCTCCGTCCAATGGACGGTGCTGTGTTGTCAAACATTTAAACCAAATTTTCTCAAAACAACCTGTCCGACTGTCCCATAGGCCCACTCTTTGAGAAACACTGATTTAACCTAATTTTGAGATACCAGCAAAAGAAGAAATAAAGGTAGATTTTTTTCTATTCCCCCCCCCCCAAAAAAAAACGATTTTATTCACACAAATATGCAACCGAAGTGTTTAAATTACCAGTAATGATAAGGCTGTTGACTGGGAGAACACAAACATGGTTTAAATAGTAAGCTTGGCAGGAAAGAAACGTGCCTTTAAGTAGTACAAAAAGTGGCAAAAAATGGAAGTTGTACAGGTTGACGGAAGAAAAGCAGGACAAAAACGATGCATGCAAATGGGTTAGCTGGAGGTAAATCTAGATGGAAAAGCATGATGATTTTTTTGCGCAAACTGCATGTGCACTTTTCTCGCGTACGCGTAGTATCGATCGTAACAGCTGATGTACTTGCGCGTACAGATGCACGTTCCCACGGCTTTATCAATCGAATTCTCACCTGGATTCAAATTTTGTAATCTTTTCAAAAGTTATACACGCCCTGATACCGTCGGTATCTACACATCAAATTTGAGCGCAATCGGATGGACGATGCTCGAGATCATAGAAGACACGCACACAGGCAGACAGAACGGATTTTATACAATAGATATATACATATATATAACTAACATTCGGAAAAAATATCATATATATCTAAAAATGGGAAGAAATACCGGCGCCCTAATGAATCTGCGAGTGCGCCGCTTTATTTCAATTGTTATTAATCCGTTCTACCATAGGCACAAGGCCCGAAATTTGTGGCGGAGTCACTAATATCGATCTCCAGTGCTGAACTGGTACTTATTTTGTTGACCACGAAAGGTTAATTAACCTCGGCAGAATTTGAACTCAAAACATAAAGGACGAAATGCCGCAAAGAATTTTGTCTGGCATACTAACGGTTCTTTCAGCTCACCGCCTTATTTTCGAGGGATTAATAATAGATTGTTCTCTGTTAAATATTCCTGTGAGATGGAAAGCTTTTCTACAATTCCAAAGCGGAAAACAAAGAGCAACAAAAATATACAACAGTGAGTATCGTATATTGTTTAAATTAACTAACAAAGAAAATCAGACTTTCTTTCAGAACAGCCGAGGAGGTGGCCCTGGTTGGCAGTCGTCCAGTATATAAACACCGAAAGCTATGTATAGATAAAGAATACATAAACTTTGTGTCAGTGTATCTGTCATGTAGGGTGGAAGGAAGAATGGAATCTTTCTGCATAAACATACAATGTGTTTCTGCGGTGAGCAAATACAAGACGTTCAACATGGAAGCATAGGTCGGAGGTATTTAATGAAAGATTCCTGATGGTGTTCAGTAAGAAGTAGCAGTTCATTTATTTAATTAAAATGTTAATAAATTAGATCAAATCAAATGGGTTGGTGACTACACAAATTATCACAGACAGGCATAATCAAAGATTATCAGTAACTAACTATGCAGAGTTGATCAGAGACACAAACAACAGAAACAAGAACAACAAGACACACACATGCACCCAAGCAATACTAATATATATACATATAGATATATGTATATATATATATATACATACATATATAAATATATATATGTACGTATGTATATACATGTATATATATTTATGCTGTCTATATACATACATACGCGCGCACACATACACACTCCCACACACACATATATATATGCATACACACACACACACACACACACACACATATATATATATATATATATGTATGTATATATACATATATAGATATATATACTATATGTATAAGGGTATATATTATGCATAAATGGATGTCTATCTATCTGTCTATCTATCTGTCTATCCATCCATCTATCTATCTATCTATCTATCTGTCTGTCTGTCTGTCTGTCTGTGTATCTATCTATCTATCTATCTATCTATCTATCTATCTATCTATCTATCTATCTATCTATCTGTCTGTCTGTCTGTCTCTCTGTGTGTCTATCTATCTATCTATCTATCTATCTATCTATGTCTGTCTGTCTGTCTGTGTATCTATCTATCTATCTATCTATCTATCTATCTATCTATCTATCTATCTATCTATCTATCTATCTATCTATCTATCTATGTTGTTGCTTTGGTGCTGATGTCTATGAATCGGATTTCATTCAAAGGAATGTGTTGTCCGTATTTGCTGACTGATTGTATTTCAATGCATGAACAAACTCAGTGACTTTAGTGATTTCATTTTGAATTCTACACGTACGTAGTGGTTGATTTTGATTAAAATTTCAAGGTTTTAATTATAACGACATTGCTGAATATTTTATTAAATTCGATGATAAGAATATAATGACCTCTGTCACACCAGACATTAGTATCTCGAATACTGATATGTTTGAACTGAAATGTGATATATTCGGTTGAAGTAGTAGTAGTAGTAGTAGTAGTAGTAGTAGTAGTAGTAGTATAGTAGTAGTAGTAGTAGTAGTGTAACCAGGCTTGACTTGGATGGAGCAGACCTTTGCTGTATTCGCAGTGGCTGTGTTAAAGATTCGTACATGATGTTTAACTAAATTTGAATTTATTAACACCAATGGAAAACATGTAACCGCTCATTTAGGAATTCATTATGTGACTGACTAGCGTTGTATCCAGGATGTATTTCTTATTTCTAATTCCTGTTTTGTTTCTATGTTTGAATCACAGCAAGCGCGGTGGCATTTTGAGGATTCTCTGGCACTGAACGCAGGAATAGAAGAAAGTTGGACTGGTTACAAAAACAAGGTATCGAGTTATGGCCCAAACTAGAAATCTGGTCAAAATGTTAGCTGCAGAGTTGTCTTTTCTAAAGTTGCTCAATGGCCAAGTGGTGACGGCCAATGGTTTAAATCTCCACATGGGCCGCAGAAACAGAACTGAAAACTTGAATTAATCTTATAAAAGTCAATGTTCATCAAGAAATACTTAACAGAGGTCTATTCTAATTTATTACGAGCGATATATTTGTTTCTTTAGTACCCACAAGGGGCTAAACTTAGAGGGGAAAAACAAGGACAGACAAACGGATTAAGTCGATTACATCGATCCCAGTGCGTAACTGGTACTTGATTTATCAACCCCGAAAGGATGAAAGGCAAAGTCGACCTAGGCGGAATTTGAACTCAGAACGTAACGGCAGACGGAATACCGCTAAGCATTTCGCCCGGCGTGCTAACGATTTTGCCAGCTCTCCGCCCTTTGCGAACGATATGTTCTTAAGCTATATAGAGAGCGGATATGCAGTTGTCTTCTGGTTTACATGATAGATTATTTCACTGAGTAACCATGCAAATCGAAATGAAGCGATGTATTGTTGTAGTATTGGTTTCAAATTTCGGCACATGGCCAGCAAGATTGACTGAGGATATAAGTCGATTACATCGACCGTAGTGCTCAAATGGTGCTTATTTTATCGATCTCGAAAAGATGAAGGGCAAAGTGAAATCGGTAGGAACTTGAAATCAGAACGTAAAGACGGGCGAAATGCCGCTAAATATTTTGCTCGGCGTTCCAACGATTCAAACGATTCTGCCAGCTTACCGCCTAACAGATATAGGCTGAATATTGAATTCAAATTTTGGCACAAGGCAGCAATTTCAGGGAAGAGAATAAGTCGATTACATCAACCCCAGTACTTATTTTAACGACCAATAAGGGATGAAAAGTAAAGTCGACTTCGGCGGAATTTGAACTCAGAACGTAAAGACTGACGAAATGTTGCTAAACATTTTGCTCGGCGTTGTAGCGACTTTGCCAGCTTACCGCCTAACAGATGTAGTTTTAATATTAGTAATAAAAGACATACAAGCAACATTTTAAAAATATCTACTGTAAAAGGGGATCATAAAAACAGCAACTGTATTTATAATTCTCCATTAACTCTACCGGTTCTTATTTTTATCACCGTTTTTTTTGAATCGTATTAAAAGTTGCGTCTTGTTGTTTCAATATTTCGAAGTTTTTTGACTTTATTTTAAAATTGATTTAAATATATTAATTTTTATTTCCAGACAAACTGACTTTGTCTACAGCTAAAATTTTCGAAAATACTTGGCAAAATATTCAAAAATTATTCTAACTTAAGCGTTAGTTCAGAATGTAATCTTCCTCACGACGGAAGATGTGAAACCAAAGCAAAATAAAAAACCGAAACGGAGGACAAGGGAGTGTTTCTACTTGCGAAATGTAATATGCATACAAACATACAAAGATATAAGCCCCAAACTTTGCTCATGTGAAACTTTGTCGACCGAGGGGCAATTCTGTTTACATGTTTAGTGTTACTAACAACAAACTAATTCTGTCGCAATAACCCTCTTGTGATTATGTCAGAACTTGCCTCCTTACGTTAAATGATCCTTCGCTGATGCAAATAGTTATTACAGAAATATGAAACACACGAACGAGAAACGTGATCAAAAATAAGAACTGAATACATAAACGTCTTTTATGTTTTAGATCGGTGAATCTTGTTTTCGATCTGACGCGAACTTCAGCTTAAACACATTATAAAATACGGAAGAAAAAAAATTCTTCTTTGTTTCTGATAACCAAAATAAGCCATCCATGAAATTTGAAATTCATTAGAAAACATAGAAAATTGTTATTCCATTGTATTGTTGTTTTATCTACAAACATAGCTGTAAGCACCTGTTTTTATCACACAGCCATTGACCTGAGACACTTTATGATAAATTACTCTACAGCACTCATATGTTCAGACGTGTAGCGCTACTGAACTGAATCGGTTATTATTTCTTTATATAACACACCATTATATTATGATTTTTCACTGAATTTCTTGCTTTTATGGTGATTCTTTTAGACGATATTGATTTCTTCAACACAAAACCACAACTATAGAGGCAAAATAAGATAATGTGTTTCAAACCATTACTTAATGCTGAACCGGAGCCTTTTATATCTGTTATTAAAGGAGGCGAAATGAGATTTAAGGCTGTTTATGCATTTTCCACATGAACATTAAAAACTTGAGTGAAGTGAAATTATTTTAATTAAGAAAAGAAATAGGATTGCTGTCGAGAATAAGTGGAAAGGTACGTATTGCGCTACAGAAGCGGCTCCCAGCACTTTACTACGACAAATTTGACAATTCAATCAATCAATAATAATAATAATAATAATAATAATGATAATTCCAAATTTTTGCACAAGGCCAACAAATTCGTGGGTGGGGCTAAGCTGATTACATCGACGCCAATGTTCAACTGTTGCTTATTTCCTCAACCCCGAAAGGATAAAAGTCAAAGTCGACCTCGGCGGAATTTGAACTCAGAATGTAAAGGCGGACTAAATGCCGCTAAGAATTTTGCCCGGTATGCTAACGGTTCTGCCAGATTGCTGCCACCAAAAAATTAATCATTAAAGAAATTGAAAAAAATATTTGATAGCAGAGAGGATTTTTTAAAAAAGAAATAGAGAAATATGAAGACCTGGCTTGAAAGGTGAAGAAATTGTGGGAGGCAAGGATGCGAATTGTTCTAGTCGTAATTGGTGCTCTTGACACTACACCCGAACCATTTCCTAAGAGGCTGAATGATATTAGAACTAAGTCGCACATTGTTGACCTACAGTAAAGCACCATCCTATGTTTTGTAAGAATTCAAAGAAAGATTCTTCAAATCTTGAAGAGACTTGGTGCCACCAAATCTCAAGACAACACCACTGCTAAGTTAAGTAGCATGGAACAGATTTATGAAAATAATAGTTGAAGTAATGATAATAATAACAACAACAGTAATCTAATAATGAACAGCACACAGATAGGGTTATATGTATATGTATGTATGTATGTATATATGTATGTATGTATATATGTATGTATGTATATATGTATGTATTATATATATATATATATATATATATATATATATAAATGTGTATATGTATATATATATATATATATATTATATATATAATAAATGTGTATATGTATATATATATATATATATATATATAAATGTGTATATGTATATATATATATATATATATATATATATATATATATATATATATATATATATATCTATATATATATATATATATATATATATATGTACGTATATGTATATCTGGATTTCGGTGCGAATGTTTTTATATATGGTGCCATGGTTTACAATCCTGTAAATAATAATGATCGTATTTTTATAGAAGCTTAAAGCTTCTGGCGATCGCCGTGCAGTGACTAAGGAAAATAGTCTAATAAATAGGCATATAAGCCCTCGACAGAAAAAGAAGACTTTCCTATCCACGTGGGACGCGAACCTACATCCCTTTGTTATCGCGACTAAGCGTGTTACCTTTACACAAGCAGACACCCCCCCCCACACACATATATATATATAATATATATATATATATATATATATATATCTATATATATATATATATATATATATATACATATATATATATATATATATATATATATATATATATATATATATATATATATATATATATATATATGCATATATGCATACGTATATGTACATTATATATATGCATACGTGGGCACAGGACGTCATGAAACGTGTACAACAAAAATCACGAACCACGAGTACATGGAACATAAACCATTCTTTCGAACAACGAAAGACATAAATGGAAAACAAAACAAACAACATAAAGAACGACCCTTCATCAGATGGTGGCTGTTTTTCTACTCGCGTATTTCGAGCATTTAACAACAATATACGCTTTCGATAAAACAGTTGCTCCCGCAAAGCAAATTAAATAAAATTTGGGATTTTGCGGAGGGTCAAAATTGGTAACACACACACACACACACACACACATATATATATATTTATTGCAGCAGTCCTCCAGTTTTTGTAAGACTTGTAAAAGAACTCGGAATGCTGGGCCTCCAACCCGGCCTTTCGCGATACCTTTAAAGCCGGGAACTTCCTTGAGCCTTCTCGTATATATGTATATATATGCATATATATATATATATATATATATATATATATATATATACATACATACGCGCTCTTACATACACACAAATAGACACAGGCATACTAACTAGTGTTGAGTGTAACAATCAGTTGTAAATACCAAGTATTTATATGAAATATCAGCTTAGGTTGTATTATATACGGAAATTGGACAAAATACCTTTAAGCTCTTAATAATAGTGAGTTTATAAGCAGTCCCTATAGAGAGTTAAACATAATATCTAGAACCAGACGCTGATAAAATCCAAACGTAAGGACAGAAATTAATCTCTCTGATCCATCCTTTCCTGTTCACGAAGATATTTTATACAAAGAAACAATGCGTTTATATTCCGTCTGTTACTAACAATGTTGGCCAAAAGCCTCTACAATACAATACTGAAATGAAACACTGCTAATAAACGAGTGATTTACTCATTCAACTTGTTGCCAAGAATGTGTTATGAAAGTAAATCGTTCTCTCTTATTTAATTAAGCCTTTAGTAACAATGTGTTTAAAGACAGTGTGTTTCTGTGGATGATTAACGAGGGTAACGGTAGCAGATAAATTTCCAACTCGGGACTGAAACCCGTCCTGCTAATCGATCTTTTATTTGTTTTTTTTTTGTCCATGAAGATATTGCATATAAAGAAGGTGTTTATATTAGCTTATTAACGACATTGTTGGTTAAGTTAATCTATAGATATATTCTGGAGCACTGCGTAGAATTGAATCGCAACACCGGAGAAAGTGTTTAGCGCTATTTCTTCCGGTTCCTTCAGTTCTGAGTTCAAATTCTGCCGAGGTTGACCTTGCATTTCATACTTTCGAAGTTGATAAAAGAAAGAATCAGTTGAACGCCGCTTGGATGCGATCAACTTCACTTCTTCCCTCACAATTGCTGGCTTTGTGCCAGGAGCTGAAATTATCATTGCATTCTCTCGTGCTCGCATTATATTGCTACACACAAAGCTGTCGGCCATTGAGCCACTTCTGCAACTTTCTCATGATTCTAAACTATATAGACTATAAAATCCATCTTAATATCTATCTATCTATCTATCTATCTATCTATCTATCTATCTATCTATCTATCTATCTATCTATCTATCTATCTATCTATCTATCAATCTATCTATCTATCTATCTATCTATCTATCTATCTATCTATATATATATATATATATCTATCTATCAATCTATCTATCTATCTATCTATCTATCTATCTATCTATCTATCTATCTATCTATCTATCTATCTATTTACCTATCTGTCTGTCTGTCTGTCTGTCCGTCCGACCGTCTGTCTGTCTGTCTGTCTGTCTGTCTATCTATCTATCTATCTATGTCCCCCAAGTGACTACAACACTGTGGATTACATCCGCCTTAACATCCGAAATGGAGGACTTAAACATCCTAGATATCGGTGTTTCGGAAAACAAGGACTGGCTGGGAAAGAGAATAGAGTTCCTCTTCCACATAAGTCAAGAGGACATAAATAAAATCCCCACCCACGTACATCTTGAGGATGGCCGCAAGTTATACGTAGTAGTCGAGGGCAGAAGGCCACGATGCTATACATGTGGCAGTGAGGCACACCTCAAAAAGGAGTGCAAATCTGCCGCAAAATTACAACAACAACAACAGCCACAGGAAAAATCACAAAAGCCAGGATTATTGCCCACACCACAATATGGACAGCTAGTCAAGAAGCTGTATGCGGAAATGCAGGAAAAACAACAAAGAACAAGCCAACCCAACCAAACAACACCAACACCAGCGCCAAGAACAGAATCATCACCACCAACAACAAATAAACCAATTCCAACACCAAGAATAACAACGAAGAAGACAAGCACCAAGGATGTAGGAGAGACAATAACCACAACAAACCCCCCAGCAACACCCTCCCCGCGCACCACAACAATATCTACAACCACACAAACACACCCAGACGCTTTACCCTTGCCCCCTGCTGATTCGTCAGACTTTTCATCTAACGATGAAAGTTCGACAGAATGGCAAATAGCCACAGGGGGTAAAAGAAAAAGATCAAGAAAAACCAAACAAGAAATCGCAACCAAAGCAGGGAGATACCTGAACCCTGAAAACTCCATACACAACAAAACAAGCACCAACACCACAAAAACAATGCTATCAGCGATAGACACAAAAGACTCCAAACTAATGGAGTACATCACAGGATACACAAACATTTGTGAAGATGACTTTAAAAATAGCAATCATCCACGCACTACACCACCCAAACACATCAAAATACTACACATCACACAAACACAACACCACAAACTCAAAGCCCTCTTCCCAAATGCTGTAGGGGGTTTCCAGAAATATCTGTCCCAAAAACTATATAGAAACCTCCTCGAAGACACATCAAAGAACGAGGAAGCCAAAACTTTCGACACAAGTAAGTAACTATGACATCAAGTCACATGATTTGGGAATCATAGCCATAAGTGAGACCAGACTCCACGAGCCACGGGCCCTAAAGTCCATGTTTGGCGGACAGTTTAACATTTATTTCGCTCCCTGTCTGCCGAGGATGGGCGGTAGTGGCACCGCGGTACTTTTTCACAAGAGCCTGGATCTCGAAGTCAAGACGATATTCGTAGACCCGGAGGGTAGACTGATCGTTCTGGATGTTGACGGCAGCAATGGGTGCGCTTTTCGACTCGTATCAGTCTACGCACCGCCCTTAACAGGTCGGGCGGATTTCTTTCGACGTCTAGAAGTATTCTTGGGAACGTCTCGTCCTTTACTCTTAGTGGGGGATTGGAATGCTACCTTGGACACGCATGTAGACTACGTGGGTAGAGACAGAAACAGAAGGGGATGCAAATGCCTCAGAGACCTGCTCAGACGATTCCAACTGTCTGACAGGTACCGACTCGACCACCCAAATGCACCAACGTGGACATGGAGCAACCGCAGTGGGTCGTCGAGATCGTATCTAGATAGGATACTGTGTAGGACAGTAGACAAGGATAACTTAGGATGTCCACAATTCCACACAGTCAGCTACACGGATCACAAATTGGTGACGTGTACGCTAGACTTAGATAAGGCACATAGACAGGGTCCTGGGTACTGGAAACTGAACGCATCATTCCCGTCCAGACAAGTTTTCAGAGACCGGATTAGCACACTAGTAAAGAGGGCTTTGACGGGAGCCATCATCAACAACAAATGGTGGTTTGCCCTCAAGAGAGCAGTAAAAGCAGAAGCGATTAGGTACAGCAAAGCACTAGCCATAGATAGAAATAGAGTAGAGGGTGAGCTAGTTAAGAAGCTAGAAGAGGCAATTAGAAGCGGCATCGCATCCGACGTTTTGGCGGCGAGGTTGGCCCTCGACCAACACTTCAACGCCAAACACGAAGGATGTGCTGTCAGAGCTAGGATGCGTGCTCTAAGGAACGAAGGTGTTGGAGCCGCGAGAGAGGCCCGGGTGGCAGAGGCGCAACAGGGCAACAAAGCCACCATTCGGTCACTGGTAGATGAACAGGGGCGCGAATTGCTCGAGCCAAGTAAAATGTGTGAGGCCTTTCAGCAGCATTTTGCCCGACTGTTCGGGACGAGTGGAGGGCAAGAACGTAGGGTAGACTTCAGTGCCTACCTACATAGCCTGCCACGACTCTCGACAAGAAAGGCAGGGTGCTGCGAAGGTGCCATCACGGCGGCGGAAGTGCGGGAAGCGATGGCAGAATGCTCGAGGGACAAATCACCGGGTTTGGATGGTCTACCCTACGAATTTTACTATTGTATGCCAGACTTGTTTGGAGACGTCTTGGCAGCGGTATACTGCAACTGGCAGCAAAACGGGAGCATACCCGGTTTTGTGAGTCGAGGAGCTGTAACTCTGCTGAAGAAAGATCCAAACAAGGGAAACATTATAGATAACTTTAGGCCAATCACTCTGCTCAATGCAGACCTGAAAATTTTGACAAAGGTGTTAGCCAAGAGGTTGGCGCTTGTCATGGAGAAACTGGTCGACAACGCACAAACGTGCGCCGTGCCGGGCCGGAGCATCCATGACAACCTCCACCTGATGCGCTACATCATAGACAGGGTAGTTAACGAACCTGGCATGGGTGGGGCCCTGATCAACTTGGATCAATCGAAAGCCTTTGATAGGGTAGACCATCGATACTTGGAGGCAGTCCTGAGAGCGGCTGGTTTCGGTCCCGTCTTCCGCGGCTGGATAGCTGCCTTGTACAGAGGCATCCGTTCGGTAGTTCGCGTAAATGGACATCTATCGAGACCCTTCGACATTGCACGTTCGGTCCGTCAGGGATGCCCCCTCTCGGCGCTTCTATACGTATTGACTCTTGAGCCACTACTGCGGAAGCTGGCGACTCTGAGGGGCATCCCGCGAGAATTAGGATGCGGGACGAGCGTGTCTGCATATGCGGACGTGTCATAGTGTCAAGCCACGAGCACATCGAGCGGGTCGGCGAGACACTGAAAAACTACGAAGCGGTGACAGGAGCAAAAATCAACCGGGAAAAGTCAGTGGGCTTGCGGCTCGGCACCTGGAGAAGCAAGCCCATGCCGTCCACCAGTACCTCCGTCGTGGGACGCTGGACAGACGGCCCGGTTGAGTTGCTCGGGGTCTGGTTCGGTCCGGACCTCCAAATGGAGAAGAACTGGAACGAGATAACGAGTAGGGTGGTCACTCTCGCCCAGCAATGGGCCGAGAGGAAACTGTCCCTAAAAGGTCGGGCGGAGGTGGTGAACGCGTACATCGCGTCCATCATCTACTACCGCCTGACCGTCGTACCTTGTCCCGACCCTACCATCACCAAACTAGAACGCATCCTCTTCCGCTTCTTGTGGAAAGGATGCGTCCCGATGGTCAGGCGATCCATTTGCTGTCAACACCCGTTAAAAGGAGGGCTGGGCATGCCGTGGTTGATGATGCGCAGACACGCGCTGAGACTGCGACATCTCCGGCTCTATGTAGACGACGGTGAACAGGTGTGGTCGCCGTTTGTGAGGCACGCATTCCCGCAACTCGTCTCCATGACCGAACTACAGTCGTGGATCAAAAAGAGGCCGAAGAAGGGCGAATGGCACCGCGAGTGTCGCGTTGCTCTCAAGCAACTCTGCCGTCCCGGGTCGACCTTGAGTGACTTCAACACAACCAAAGCATTCTATAGGGGATTAGTGGAGGGGAGGTACGACGACGAGCTCGGGGCAAACCTGGGCGTCGACGAGGAATACCTGACCCGCCTGTTTCAAACGACTTTCGGCCCGGGACCTATGGACAACTTCCAGAGATCCCTGGCCTGGCGGTGCTACCGAGTAGCGCTACCCGTTCGGGATAAGCTCTATAGGCATGGCTCGAGAAACACGGGGCCGACCTGCCCGAGATGCGGGCAGAGCGACGAAACCGCTCTGCACGCAATCGTGCAGTGTCCAGCAATTTCCCACCTGTGGGCTTATGTCGAACGACTGCTGTCACGTGTGGGACGTGTCGGTTTATCAGCCGAGTCTATCGTTAATATCGTCACGCCTCCTTCCTTCAAACGGGAAGGAAGAGCTATTTTTATCATACTTGTGGCTATGGCGAAAGAATGTATCTGGTGGACGCGTCTGAAAGGATTAGAGACAAACACTTTCCTCTCTGGTCAATCTCTCATCAACTTCTTCAAGTATCACTTGAAGAAAAAAGTGAGAGTAGAGAGGCAAGTTTTGTCTAGTGAATGTTTTAAAAAAAGATGGGTGAATGTAGCAAGGATGGCACGTATGAATGACGAAGCCACCTTGACTATGATTCTATGAACCGTAAAAATTAATACAGAGAGTTGCTTATTTGCAAAAAAAAAAAAAAAAAAGAAATATAACATGTGACTTCATTGACCGAGGTTACCGTGGTCTTTTCCGTAGGCTTTTCTTTCCACGGGTAAACCTCACCTGTCCTCCCCTTTACACTTTATATTGACATTTCTGTGATAACAATCCCTATTGATCAATTTTTTCCTCTCACCCTTTTTTTATAACCCCCCCTTTTTTTGTCCTCTTTCTCTCCTTTTACGATCCCCTTTGATCGACCCCCCCTTTTTATTTTATTTTTATTTTATTTTTTATTTCTTCTTTTTTTTTTTTTTTTTAAACCTTCAAAAGAAAAGCTCTACCTTGTAATTTGTTCTATCTGTGTGCAGCCCTGTGTGGCTAATAAAGAAACATATCTAGGGGAAGATGAAGATAAGTCCAATTATAAATTATTAGTTTCTACGTATGCTTCTTCATTGCGCTGATTAAGATTGGGCATTTGGACGCCTAATCGCAATGAATCATCAAGGAAACCCATTCTTTTCCAGAGCTCTAAAGTCTGAAGTCAGACTCACAATAGATGCTCTGTATACCACAAGTATTAAGACTGCTAAGTACAGCGGTAGACTAACCACTGCACTGGAAGCTGGCTGGATAATGATAGCCTACGCGGAACTCTCATACAATAATAGTCATGTATCTAACTCTACACACACACACGCACAGTATAGATATGATGCGTATATTGATATAAGTGTGTGTATGTGTGTATGTGTGTATGTGTGTCTACGACCACTTGATAATCGGTGTTGGTGCGTTTACACTCCCGTCACTTGGCAGTACGGCAAGAGAAGACGATAGACAATAATTATCTGACTTGAAGTTAAAAAAAAAGGTATTGAGGTCGATTCTTTCGTTTAAAATTCTTTAAGATGGTGCCCCAGCATGGCCTCAGTAGAGTCTAATGACTGAAACAAAACATAAAACACACAAACACACACAGATACATATATACATATATGTGTATATATATATATATACATATATATATATATATATATATTTGTGTGTATGTGCTTGTGTTTGTGTACCGGAACTTAGCGCTTCGGCAAAAGAGACCGATAGAATAAGTAGTTCGTTTATAATACAAACAATAAGTCCTGGGGTCGATTTCTTCGACAATCACTCTTTAAGGCAGTGCTCCAGCATGGCCGCAGTCAAATGACTGACCCAAGTAAAAGAATAAAAGAAAAGAATATATATATTTACATAATTTGTCCATAAATTTATTTTCACAATTTGAAGTGTGGAGGTTGTAAAGATAATTTACGGACACTTCGTAATTCTACACACACACACACACACAGACACACACACACGTATATACGTGGAAATAGTAATTCTGTTCCAGACCAGCTGAAATTACTCTCAATTCCGGCTGTATGTGGCGTATATTTTCTCTCTGACTTTGCCAGTATCAGCCGAGCAACGTTTGATTTAAGTGCCCTGACACCGGATAATGTATAAGCGATGATGGCCTTCCTATTGAGTCACCATTCATATCACGTTAACGCAACCGTAAGCCACATTGCCAATCGATCTGTGTTATAGACTCTCAGCACAGACCTTTTTTCTATTATTCATCCTTAGTTTCTAGTTTTGGTTGTGATTTTGTATATATATTTTTTTTGCAGTGCAAACACAAAAAGGAAAAATAATAAATGTAAAACATTAAAATAGAAATATCCTCGTCCGTCGTGATACAGTTGCTCTTCTGGGATCACAGTTTTACTGTCTCAAGTCTTCTGTCTAAAAAAAAAAATAATAATCGCAAAATAAATCATTTTAAAACTTCCACATAAAAAGAAGACAGAAAATAATAATAATAAAAGTGAACAACAAAGGCGCTTTGTGAAGAATATTTCATACACAGTATCGTTTATCATTTTGTAATTTCATTCTTAGCTGTCACTTATATTTAATTTAACACCTTTGTGAATAGCAGCTTCCTTGATATTTAAGTTAATGGAGCTGGTAATCTAGCGAAAGGGAAGTGTTTAAGGGAAAACGACCAACGCTTATAATAATCGATGCTGATTTACAACAGGCGATCAAAAGTTAGTTTATCCTGTCCGCTATCTTTATTCCCGTTAGATTTATTCTAATATTGGTTTCAAATTTTGGTACAAGGCCAGAAATTTTGTGGAAGTGGGTAAGTCGATTACATCGACTCTAGCATTCAACTGGTATTTATTTTATCGACCCTGAAAAAAATAAAAAAGGAAATCCCGACCCCGGTAGAATTTGAACCTCAGAACAAAAGAAATACTGCAGAGGGTTTTTTTTTCTGGCGCGGTAAAGATTCGTCCAGCGCCGCGCTTTTTGCTTATTTTAATATTATGGCTTTTAATGCTGATAATGTTTCTCTCTTTATTCTTACTATATTTAGTTTTATATTTACCTTACAGCTAGGGTTTTAAGTCCTGTCAAGATTAAGTTTACGTTTTCTACTTCAGGGATCGATGAAATAAGTGCTATTCAAATACGAGATCAACTCAATCGATTATAAACATCGTTATAAGCAGTATGCTTGATTTAGAAATTACATTTATGTTTTGCAAGATAGAATCGGTAAGGCAGTGGACAGAATAACTCTACAGAATAACACTAAAGAGTAAAGATATTCTATAAAAGTATTGGTCAGCCCGAGACTTTGGTAGGAGTCCGTTCTCGAGGTTCAATACAGTGGTATTAAACCAGAAAATACATGTTACAAAGTAAATTCCAAAACTGCAGGGCCATACCAGTCCATTACCTATTCTTGATTCTAACGGGATCAACGGACCAATTTCTATTTTACATCTTTGAGATTTGTTTTCAATTAGCCAAAGCAATACGATAGAGAATTAGAGAGTAATTAGACCGATGGATAGAAATGCATACTGGAAACAGCTCCATACTATGAGGTCTAGAATTCATTTTTAATGTAATCCTTCTAGGTTCGATGCATTAGATATTAAATTTAGAAATAAAGTAAATTAGAATGGTTCTAGTATTTCTTTAAGAGTTGATGAAATAAGCACCGGTAATATAATAAACATGGCTAGCCTCTGATATTAAATATGTCTTTGCTCTGCTTCGAAGAAGAGTGAGTCACCCGAAATATAAAGGATTAATAAATTATTATTGTTTCTTTCGTATAGTAAGAAACTCTTTGCTTTTATTTTCTTATGTCACAAAGCTTCAACAAACATACCGCTCTTCTTTCATTGCATCTGAGCCAAGTACCGGTAATATATTGGGAATGGTATACTTACTTATATATTACCTTCTTAACTCTGGGGAAGTTGTTCATGTTATTGTTAAACCCCAACAACAACATGGTCAAGATGAATTACGATTAAAAGCGATTCAGACACGACCACTCGGCCCATAGATCTATTTAGGAGAATCACACTGACTGTTGTATTGTTCTCTGTTAAGATGTTGTTTGTTAATATCTTCTTTGAAATAGAGTTGTCTTTTTCTTTTTCTTTTAGCTCACTCGGCTGTCTAGAAGCTCCCTGGTTGATATGATTCAGAAAGTATTTCCTTCCAGTATATAAAAGATGAGATAACAGAGAAGTAAATGGATGACTTAAAAATAAAAAAAATGGCCGACAAAACATGACGTGGTTAAAGACGAATGTCTGCGTTCGTCGCTTTTCGATATTTAGAAATTTACAAGGAAGTTAGAAAGAGAGGAAAACGTTACTTATGCTAGATATTCGTTAGAACTTTATTTCTATATACGGTGAATTCTTTCGTAATACTATGGGTATCAGAAGAAGAAATAACTGGTGATCAGTGTTTTCGACACACAAGCATTTAGGATTACTTTTATCTGTGCTCCGAAAAAACAAAGAAAAATAGAAAATATGAACGGATTATCGGAAGGAAAAAATAATATAAACAATAACAGAAGTTAACGTGAGACAACAATAACAACAACAGAAACAGCAACAACAACATCACATACATATGCACGCTCGTGCACACACACAAATCAACGAAAAAGAGTAATGAGAGCGATTGGTTAGCTTTATAATATTCACTTGTTGTTGTCATTAATATTGAAGTTAATATCGTGGCAAACAGAAACGACAACCATTAAAATTTCTTTTGATAAAATAATGGTTATTTTAGTCTGGAGTAAATGAATTGGCCATTGTTTTTGTCTGTTTCTGATACATAAATAAGTACCAACAGACGGTTTTAGTAGTTCAGATTACAAAAAGACCGGAATGTAGAGAAAAAGAAAGTGAGAGAGAGTGAGAGAGAGTGGGAAAAGTCATACTATAAAAAAGATAAAATGGCAGACAGGAAGGTTAGCTAATATTAGTCTTATTTACATATAATTATTCTTCAACGTCGTCGTCGGTCGGATAAGTTTTCTAGTGAGATCATAGGAGTACAATTTCCCATGTTGGAATTTTTCTGTGTTCCGATTCAACTCATTAAAGATTGTAAAGATAAAGAAGTGGATACAGGAAATATTTATCAAACGTCGACAATTATCAGCTACACCATCAATCGATCTCTTTTCTTTTTCTCAAGACTCTTGAATCTCCCCGTCCGCCATAACCCTTTGTGTTCTAGATGATACCATTTAAAGACTATGGTTTAATAGGAAAATACAGTCTTGGGAAAATCAACCAGACGGAGCCTATCATTTGTCAAAGGAAATTTATGAAGAAATTTGAACTAATTGTAGCAAACTAATAAAACGGTCGTCAATTATTATTATTATTATTATTATTATTATTATTATTATTATTATTATTATTATTATTGTTGTTGTTGTTGTAGTTGTTGTTGTTGTTGTTATTGTTGTTATTATTATTATTATATTATTATTATTATTATTATTATTATTATTATTATTATTATTATTATTATTATAAGAGCTGCAGCTTTGTAAGTATCTTCAATTACTTTGTGGTATTTTTCAAGCTCTGTATCTGAAATAAGAAAGAAGTGAGAAAAGAGTGGAAATTTCTCAGGGAGGGCGTTCCGGAGGAAGATCTAGTGTGTGTTTTGTGGAAGTGGCATGGCTACGATGTGGGCGCAAAACTGTGGAGAGATAAGTGAATAGATCGAGTGTGTCTGAGAGTGCACAAGATGAAGCAGTTCGGATGAGCATAGACCAAAGTAGTAACTTTAGGAATACAGGGTCAATCAAGTGGGTCGCCGTTATTACCTTTCTTTAATGTCTCTTTACAGCTAAGAGCATTGTGTAAATGCAGTGAGTCCATTTGTGTCGGATGGTGAATGCAAAGAATCATTCTTGATGGCATACAGGTCGTTGGCAGCATGCTTGCCTGTCTGACAGCTTATTGATACACCCAGCTACAGCAGCGACAGCTCAATATTGATTTCTTTCATCCATGCAAAAATATTGGTTGACGTTTATGGACACAATTAATTATTTCCTGATTAATAAATTAATTAAGATATTCATGTATTCATTATCTTGTGTCAAAGAATTCGATCCCGTTACCAATAAAAGGCCAAACAACTCCAAAGTTTCTAATCGATTTGGCATTCTTCCATAGAATCTCTTTTCTTTCCAGACTTCTTAGTCTCTTTGCTACTAAAATACTTTTTCCTCTGTAGGGAACGAAAATTTTGGTACAGAGTGAGAGCAGAAACGTGATACGAAAATCACACGAGACAGGAGGTCAATCTATAGGTGAACATTTATGCTAACAGTTCCAAACCTGCTTGTGAGCCTCTCGTTGTCCGAGGGTGTCACAAAAGTTGCATTCGAACTTCATAAGGTTTATTTTTTATTATTCTTTTATTCTTTTATTTGCTTCAGTCATTTGACTTTGGCCATACTGGAGCATCGCCTCTAGTCGAGCAAACCGACACCAGGACTTATTCTGTCGGTCTCTTTTACTGAACCACTAAGTTACGGGGACGTAAGCACACCGGTTGTCAAGCGATGCTAGGAGGACAAACACAAACGCAGAAACATATACATATTTATATACATACATGCATATATACATACACAGACACACACACACACGCATATATATATATTTATATATATATACGATGGGCGTCTTTCAGTTTCTGTCTACCAAATCCACTCACAAGGCTTTGGTCGGTCAGAGGCTATAGCAGAAGACACTTGCCCAGTAATGAATAATAATTATTTAAAATATATATATATATATATATATATATATATATGCGTGACATTCATCCTTTTCGAAGTACATTAACATTATAAGTAAAGTCACTTGACATTAACCGAGAATCGAAACTGTCCCGTATAGTCTTCTTCGTGTTCTGTGTCTGCAGGGGCGGACGATTAGAGACATCTAGCCCACAGAATTCATTACATCACTAGATTGGTCCTTCTATAACCAGCTGGTAAGGCCATCAACTACCTTCTCTCTGCCTCTCTCTCTCTCTCTCTCTCTCTCTCTCCGTTTTAGTTTATCAGTTGTCATCAAGTGATCAAGTCTTTATCCTCCTTATCCGATAATATTTACTTCTTATTTTGCTCAGAAGGATTTTGCCGCTTTGAGGCGCTCCGTGTTTGGTACCCAATTTGTGAACGACGCTTTCACCAGTCTTCTGAGGAAGCGCATTTTTGGGAATATTGGCTTAAGGCCAGCAATTTCGAGTGAATGAACAAATCGATCACAACGTTCCAAGTGTTCAAATGGAACTTGTTTAATCGACCCCCGAAAGGAGGAAAGACAAAGTCGACCTCTACGGAATTTGATCTGGCAACGTA
>NC_043013.1:53713425-53780925 GCF_006345805.1 Octopus sinensis | reverse complement strand
TACTACTACTACTACTACTACTACTACTGCTGCTGCTGCTGCTACTACCACTACTACTTCTGCTGCTACTACTAATACCACTACTACTGATGCTGCTGCTACTACTGCTACTACTACTTTCAGTATTATGGTGGTTGTTGCTGTTGTTGTTGCTGCTGCTGCTGTTGCTGTTGTTGTGGTTATTATTATAATATATAACAAGAAAAAGGGAGCTTAATAAGTCTTCCCCATTTAGGGAAGAAAACCATTCTGTTAATAGCCATTGACTTTGGCTTCATTGCAGTTCTTCGTTTCACTCTGGCTGCGACGATGACGGCAGGTGGCTTCTTCTATCTTCAGCGGAGCGGAAAGAAAATACGAATATTTATGAGTATTATGAACAATTGCCCAAATACCAATAATTTTAAAATTAACAGCAAAAACGACAACAACAATTCCACAACCACTATTGACAATATTAAGAACAAAATCGATAATAGCTTTTGTGATAATAACTGCAACGACATCATTGATTGGTGAAACTGGCTTAAAAACACAGCAAAATGAATGGCAGAAATGAAAAGAATGACAGAAAAAGCAAAACATTCGTTTGTGGCATAGTTGTGTGCTAGGCTTCAGCTATCGCCATATTAAGCAAAGCAGCTGGGTGCCGGGGTGACTTTAGCGGAGTTTACTCGGTATTCAGAAAAAGGTGTGTTTGCAATTTATTCGGAAAAGTGCTCGTTTTGCATTCCGCCTACATTTTCCCCGCCAGGTCTTGCCAAACATACGTTCAAGCTGAAGCATCTTCTACATAATCTTAGCATTTTATTAGGGCAACCATATTGTCTATATTCTTAATTTGTGTTTTGATTTAAATGCTTCTGTTTTTTACATCTTTCAGTCATTGGACTGCGCCCATGCTGGGGCATCACGAAGGATTTACACGAATATATCGACACCAGTACATATTTTTAAGTCTGGCACTTATCATATGGCTCTCTTTTGCTGAACCGCTAGATTATGACGACGTAAACAAAACAACACAAATTTTCAGACAGTGGTAGGTCACAAACACACATCTCCCTTTCCCCATATAAATAGATATATAAGTATATATATGTGTGTATATATATATATATTATATATATATATATATATATATAATATATATATATATATATATATATATATATATACACACATACATAGGAACACATGTATATGTATGTACGTACGTGCATACATGCATGCATGTATACATATATATAGTGAGAATATACCAACAAACAAAAGACGAAGACAGGTGTTTAAACAACAAAGAGATGTATTAATTTAACGCTCGGGAAGTGAGAAAGTCTTCTACGTTTCGAGCCTACGCTCTTAATCAGGGAGAGAACATACATGTATACGTACGTATGTAAGTACATACAAGATATGTGAATAAAGATAGAGAGACCAAGGAATATGATGTCAGACTTAGAAAAATATGTTAGTCAGAACTCTCTTCCTATAACAAGGAAATATCCCACAATGCATTTGCAGTAGCAATGCTGATTCCAACATTTGGGATACTTGACTGGTCTGCAGAAAAACATCCTCTCGTAGACATCAGCTGGAAATCTCCACAAGAATTGTGATATCCCTAGGATCTACCTAAGAAGAAATAAAGGACGTAGAGACATGAGATCGGTGCTGACAGATATCGAATGCCGCATAGCCTTTGCTTAATAACAACTGAAAAGACAAATAAAAATGAAGGACTTAGTGCTGCAAAATGAAAAAAACAATATCCTACGGGAAGAGAGTTCCTCAGAAAGTGCTCTCTTCCTGATGGCTTCCCATACAGCCCCAAACAGGCAGCCCAAGCACACCTCATAGAAGACCTGGGAGTGAAACGCTCAGCATACCGAAAAAAGATCATGCATGAGTTGGGTGTTTTTCTCATAGACTTGAAGAAGATAGTCACATTGGACTTGTGACCGCTACATCACATCACACTTCGATGGCTATGTATTAGCAATCCAAGAACAAGAGGTTGCTAATAAATACCTAATATTCGAAAATCAGGGCGAAAGAAGATAACTATGGGCAACTGCTTCGAAACCTCCAGGCTTCCATATCCGGATTACAAATTTACATTTATACCAATGTAATTAAATGCTTAACTGTCAGTCTGGATAAGAAGAAATCAGCCAACTGGTTCGAACACTACAAATGCAATCTGTAAGCGAAACAATAAAACTATACAAGAATTTTCTCAGGTTTAAAATGTGACATTGTTTTCGTTATCTACATTCCAAATACGGAACTTTGTATCTTTGTTTAAATACAGCAGAAGCATACATACATACATACATACATATTTAGTATTCAAGCAGTGAACATTGCTTCTTTATCGAGACTGTGCTTCTTAAGACGGAAGGATGAGGTGTGAAGGAGTTTTAATGTCTGTTACTTCAAGCATTTCGATTGACCACGTAGAATTCAAACTATTCTTTTGCGTATGACTTGGCTGTTTCCGAGGGGAAGAAGCTGTGATTGAAGCAATGGAAACCTAAATCTATCAAAGTCTATCTTTTACAGAAAAGGAAGAAACGAGATTCTAACAATGGCAGTAATAACAGTACATTTAACAACTACAACTACAATATTTCACCAAAATACTACATCGACAGCTATAAGAGCAACAACAACAATACCATCAATATCGCCAATAACGACGTCAGTTTTGAATACAATAGCGTTGATAGGAACTTAGTAGACGGCAGCAATACAACAAAGGTATCAATAACGACAGAGATAATTGCATATCTCCAGTTGTCAACTGCATTATGGATATCGCCGTGGCCATCATTAGCATCAAACTACAGAAGCAACTTCGTCAATAGGATGTTATGGTGGCGGTGAGAGTGGCAGAGGTGTAGACGAGGACACCAACAACAGCAACAATAAAGAATGTTTTAGCAGCAACGGTACTGGTGGCAGTGGCCGTGCTGACGCAAACGTGTGAAACGTTTAGAAAACTGCTAAGTTTGTTTTACAACCGCAATAGAAATAGAAGCAGCGGCAGCAGCGGCAGCAGCAGCAGCAGCAGCAGGCACGTTAGAAACGGCTGCAGTAACGGGAAAAAGCTAATCAGCGACGACGGAAGGAAAAAAGAAAATCTGTGTGCAATTTATCAAGGAGAGAATGTCTCTTAAACTTCCGTTAAATAGCAGAGAAAACGGAAAAGGAGGTGGACCAATCAACTGTGAATATCTGTGAAGAAACAGGAGAAAGGAGAGAGAAAGAGAGAAAAAAGAAAACAGAAAATTCGACGAAGAGGCAATAAAATACACAAAGAAAAAATGTAATGTAGATGATGAAATAAAAATACAGATAAGTGGAGAAAAATGATTTCTATCTCGATGGGGTCTGGGCGGGGGAGTAAATGCCTCGACGACCCGGATGTTAGGAAAATACTTCATAATGCCATATTGTAATGTGCGTCTGGAGGGGGTCGGGATAGGTTTTGTTCATGAAAATTAAAAACAACAACTGGAATCTGAAAAAAGCCGGTGATGATTTATGTCTTGACAATTGTGAAAAGTGGAGAGAAGTGAGATATTATTGAATAATAGTGATGTCGAGAATACACAGAATGATCTAAAGTCGTCTGCTTTGCATGGAGACGAAAATATCCGAGAATATCCGAGAATATCCGAGAATATCCGAGAATATCCGAGAATATCCGAGAATATCCGAGTGTCGAAGCTGTTTTATTTGTGACGATAAAACATCGGCAGGAACGGCTTTGTGTGTAAACAAAAAATCACAGCCATCATCATCATCATCATCATCATCATCACCATCATCATCATAAGCGTCAACAACAACAAAAAGAGCAAAAAGCAGTGGCAACAAGACAAAAAACGAGCACGAGGTAGCGATTAAGATGCTCAATAAAAAAGCGAAACTAAATCTATTAACGAAAGGTCGGATTGTGGTAATGAACATCAGTTTGCCTGCATAACTACCATATTCTTGTGAAATAAACAAAATTCTTCACTCAGAACATTGCTATGCTGCAGACATCCACTTCAGTAGGGACTTAAAGCGTCGTGATTAATGATCTACCAACAAGTGCCGTGGAGTACACCATTGAGTGAGTTTCCTGTAGGCATTTACTCAAAGTTCAAAGTGAGCTGAAGACTTCGCTCAGATGCAAACGAAGAAAAAGCGGTCATTATTTGGAATATTCTCCGATTCAGTATTGTGCCAACAATCCAACAGGGAGATGAGAGTATTGCAAAGCATGAAGAGTTACAATTGTTCAATATAGAGAATTGGTAGAGATATGAGAAGCTATGTTCTGGGATTAACGGAAAGCGTTGACGGAGATGTGACCTGCATGATCACATCCACCAGTTTATCTTCTGTTTGTGAATATCCGCTTATACATAAGATTCAATCATTCATAAAGGAACAAAGAAACGGTTTTGAAACTGGGAAAAAAATGATGCTGATAGAGTATTCCGTCGCTATTGTAACATTTGTTGGAATAAGATTACAAAAGAACAAAACACAAATAATTGAACGTACACCAACACTAAATTTGCTCATGTGATGCTTGCGAAGAACACTCTCAATATTGAAATGGTGGCAGGGATGAAAGGTTTCTTTCAGGAAACTAATATCAATATTAAAGTTCTGAAGAGAAAAACAGGCAGTTCCATCAAAGCTATCATTCGTAATTCTTTCATTTTTGTTTCATAGAATCACGATGTTACCATATATAGTTACGACATGCATGATTTAACAAACATATTTATTGACCAGAAAGAGAGAGAACCAGTGTCATTTAGAGTTGTATTCTCATATGTTACATTGACGGTATAACTCCAAGTGTTGCTAGAAGGTTTGGCGAACACGAAAACAATCATCATATATTTCACCAACATGTACAAGACAAACACGGTGGATCAATCGATAATTTAGGTATATATACTGTATATGGAAAAGGCGCGTAGATTAGAGGCCACAGTATTCGGCTCACGATTGTATGGCCGTGAGTTCTATTTTCAGTGGTGCGCTGTGTCCTTGAGCAAGACATTTTATTTCACGTTGCTCCAGTTCACTCAGCTGGCAAAAATGAGTAGTAATTCAAAGGGCCAGGCTTGTCACATTCTGTATTACGCTGAAATTCTCTGAGAACTACCTTAAGGTCATATGTGTCTGTGGAGTACTCAGCCACTTGCATATTAATTTCATGAGCAGTCTGTTCCATTCATCGGACCAATTGGAACACTAGTAGTCATAACCGACGGAGAGCCAGAGCATATTATTTCACAACTTTTAGAGCACGAAGCGCTCCTCACGGACGCAGGTTCGTAAGGTGGTTGTGATCTGTAAATAGTTATGCGTAGGAACCGGAAAGGGAAGTATGGAAACACAATGCACAGGCGCACACTGAGTTCGTAAAACGGAAGAGAAGGAAAAAACGCAATGCTCACGTGGAAATACAACGGAAAAGCAAAATAAAGCGAGTTATATGTTGGCCTGCATTCCACGCCTGACATCACTATCAGCTTTACAGCAATTTTCTGGTATGCTATTATATTCATGCAATACCTCTGGCTGATCAATTTCTGCAATAGGTCCCTGAATCAACCCATACGCAGGAGTAGAAATCTTAAACTTATGTCTGGGTGGACCAGCACCCGTCCAACTTATTTCCAGAACTTTGATGTTCCCTGACCATACTCTGAACTCAGTAACCATTCCTCAAGTTGCCTTTGACGGTCTTCTCTCCATAAATATATAATGTGTTTTACATTTTATGGTGCGCTTCCATTGCCTCCTTAGAAACATCCGGGTTTTGGACGTGGCCGATATTAAAAAATGTCGAGAATTACTGATTTAGAACCATTGGTTTATCTGTTTTAGAAGACGAAGGAATCTGGTTTGAAAGCAAATGGTAAACACATTAAATAGAAGAATTGGGGAAAAGTAAGTTACGTAATAGACAGAGAAGCGTCGGGCTAAATTTAGGTTCACTTACATTTCATTCATTAAATATCTACTCCTCACTCTGGTTTTCCCGCTTATTATGCCATAAAATAAATTCTAGAAGCATTTCTAAGATTAAACACTTCAGCACCAGAAATCATAAAAGAGAGTAGATTGGGCGGTACTTTGATAGTAATATGTCTAATGGAATTTCGAGTTAGAGTTTTACGTCACAGCTTAAGAAGGTTAAGAATGTGAGTAAGAACCTCTTAGAGCAGTTTAGAACCTGAAGCACAGCAACAACAAGTGCACCAGCAATTACACCACCCGTAATTCTAAGTGTCTCAATGATTTAATATCCGTGAAAGAAAAAAAAATCTACAACCTACAACACCCATATCTATAAATAGACATGCGGTCATCTTGGCTGTTTCTTCCTAAATTAAAAACCTGGCAACGCTGCAATATCCGCTTCGATTCTAAAGCTTCAGAATAAATTCAACTTAACCTTAACATATACTATTTATATACTCGAAAATTATACAAAGATCTTTACGTTTACTACCTCTTAACTCATTGAATATATTGACAGTCATCGCTGTCTAAGATACAATATTTAGCCAGTGCCGTGATGTTGTCTTCACAATATCTCGATCGGGGTTCTATTCTAAGGAGTAGTTATTTCTACTGATATTCCTAATGTTTCCGAGAAGAATGTGTAAGTCCTAAGATTTCGATCATTCGTCAATAAATATAAAATGCACAGCCTAATGCTTATAAGCGCAGGATCTAATTTTTTCATGATCACTCTTTACATATATCAATGCGCTTCGAATGACAAGGGAAATACATACTTAACATTTGCGACGGATGTGGCTGCCGCTTAGTAAACGTTTCTTCAGTGTGATCATAAGAAGTGACTTAGTACTTCTCTCACTGAGCCTAGCTGTCTGTGCAATACTGAATAACAAAGATCTTTAGAGACTGAAATATAGACAAACTGATGCTGCTACTGTCACTGAATCTCTGGCTCAAAGATTCTTTCAAGGGCACCAGTTGTGGGTTACGCAAACAATTTAAATAACTTGAATAGTGAATTATTTTCAGACATCATCAAAGACTTTCTAAGAACTGATTTAACAAAATTTCACTGAAGTCGTCTAATAAAATTGAAATATGTCCACAGTTGTCTCTCGTACCTTCTGCCTAAGCTCTCTCTCTCTCTCTTCATATATATATACTTTGATACTTTGATAGGTTTTCGGCCAGTATTACCCCAGGCCTTACCTATCTTGATAACACCACGTGGCAAAGTCATTCAAATCAGGAATCGCACAACATGGCCCACTCAAGTAGAATTATTATTTACGGAGACATATCCTGGTGTAGGGGGTTTATCCGGGATTTTATTAAGGAATTGGTCCAAAGACTTCTTGAACTTTATGGGGTATGTCTCTGCTTTAATGTGTTTTGGTGTAATGTTAAAGAGAGCGGGGACAATTGAGGTGAAATAATTGTGCCGTATTGTTGTTATGTGATGCGAGTATGATTTTTGTTGTGGGCGGATAGCACGGGGCCCAAGTCTTGGCTGTATCTTAAAGTCGATGCCGACATCATTTGGGCAATGGTGATGGAATATTTCCCACATCATGCAGATGATGTAGCGCTCACGGCGGTGTTGGAACGAATAAATCTTGAGCTTTTCTAGTCGACTCCAATAGTCAAAGCCTGTAAGACCATCTTTTTTGTAATTGACTTTTGAAGTGCTTCAATTTTCATGATAATTTGTTTCGGGTGGAGAGACTGCAGTGGACAACAGTATTCAAGATTACAATATTTCAAAAAATTATTTTCGTAATTAAAAATTATACGAAAAAAAAAACAAAACAGAATAACACGAAAGTTTGGGAAGCAAGCTTTCGAATGGTGTGCAAACACTTTCTCTGTTTACAGTTTTTCAAACACACGTATTATATGGTAATTTGTATAGACAATGTTGTCTTTAGTAGTAGAATCGAATGTATGTATGTATGTATGTACGTATGTATGTATGTGTATATACATATATGTATGTGTCTGTATGTATGTATATATGCGTGTGTGCATGTATGCATGTATGTGTGCGAATATGCGTGTATGCATGTGTGTATGTATGTGTATCTGTGTACATGTATGTATGCATGTGTGCATGTATGTTTGAGTGTATGTATATCAATGGATAATAATATCCAATGAATTTACTGGTTTCTTAGCTACTATTTATTTTGAGTATTAATTTTAGTACTCAAAAATAATTAATTAAATAAACCGAGGTTTATATTTATTTAAGAAAAAATAAGAAAATTGAGATAAATCAATTAATAATTACATTTATTAATTTCAAAAATAGACATAGTCCCTGACAGCTGTTTCGATTCAGACTTTAAAAATTAATTAAAATAATCAGATCATTATAAATACTAGTCGGAGTACTCGTGCGGTACCCGGTGCACGTGTTCAGGTAATACTCATTTGATGGAAAGAAGGAGCTAGTGTACAGCACAAACATTTGATCACTAGAAACAAAACTTTTTGTGCTGGATGTTTAGCAATTGCAGAAAGGGAATTTCGCGGGTTAACGTCGTCGTCATCATCATCATCATCATATAAGTATGTAGGTATATATATATATATGCAGACACATACATACACAATACATAAACACGTATACATTACATACATACATATGTATGTATGTATATATATATATATATATATATATATATATATATATATATATATATATATATATATATAGATAGATAGATAGATAGATAGATAGATAGATATAGATATAGATTACATATATATATATAAACATAATGGCAAGACATCTTGAAATAAAACTGAACAATGACATACATACATATATGTATATATATATATACATATACATACATACATACATACATACATACATACATACATACATACATACATATATATATATATATATATATATATATATATACAGAGAGAGAGAGAGAGGGGAGTAGAAAGAGAGAGTATCTTACATTTTGCAATGACCTCGCTTATTCGGTGCGCTCAATGAAATCTGCAAGGCAGCGTCTTTTGTGAATTTTTTTTCACCAGTTTCCACCGAATATTCTTTGGTTTTAATAATAATGAAAGGAAAAAGCAAAGCAAAAGCAATATTATAACAATGAAGAATAAACAAAAGAAATGAAACAAAAAATATCAAAATTCTAAGAATTTCCAGCAGTAACCATCTATGAAGTAATTTTGTTTTAATTTCGATGTTATAGAAAATGTAATCTGTGGAAATCTAATTTCTGGAATTTAATTATTTCGTTTTCTCACACAACTGTTACCTAGCGTCTATCTTTAGTAGGCAAAAAAGAAAAACAAAAAAGAAAAAGAAGAAAAGCAAATGAAAATAAAAAGTAAAATAGAATAATTTAAAAAAGGAAGTTACGAACACTATAAAACAAGTAATTTCTAATTGAATGAATTTGCCTTAGGGAACAAACGGTGACTAAGGTTGAGAAGAAATTCGCGCTGAGAGAAAAATAGGAAGAGAAAAAAAGCTGTGGAAAGAGACGTAAAAGAAAAGTAGTTCATTGTGTTGCGACCCGCCTGACTATCAGATACCTTTATCTTCTGCAGCAGAAAACCAGTTTATTTCATCAAAAGTATGTGCTTATGGCAATCTTTAATTTGTCGTTCTCCCCCCCCGCCTCTCTCTCTTCCTCTCTCTCTCTCCCCCCTCTCTCTCTCTCCCCCTCTCTCTCTCTTCCGTCTTGCTCAATAGAAATTGGTCAATGAAAGGAAATAAATTATTCCTCCTCTTTTAGTGTCAGACAAACGATAGAATTTTGTAAATGACAGAAAAAAAGAAAAACAACATTGTCTATTAAATTGACTGTGAAATATTACTGGTATTATTTTCACTTTGACAATTAAGATGCGACATTTATTCCTTAACAAAACAGAAATCTACAAATTTATAAACTGAAACTATGAGATTCTGAGTCTTTCGTGCTTCTAAACAATTTAGCTCTATGTCTTCATACGCCAGAAGCTTTAATCGAGCACTCTGAATTTCACAATTCTTTAAGTCCTGTAAGATTTATTTAAGCTTCTTAAAGTCGATATATGTCTGAAAATCAAGGCGGTTAGCTGGCAGATTCGTTATCATGCCGGGCAAAATGCTTAGTAGCACTTCGTCCGTTTTTACGTTCTGAGTTCACATTCCGACGAGGTCGACTTTACCTTTCATCCTTTCTGGGTCGATAAATGAATTACCAATGAAACACTGGTGTCGAGATACGAGGAGCGGCTAAAAAGTTCATAGGCTGACCAAGAGGCTCTCATGGAATGTAACCAATTGAATTTTATTTCTCTTACGGTGCACACACTTCTTCCATCGATGTTCCCGTGTCTGGAAACCATGGTGAAGCTTTCATCCTGCTGTTGAAAAAGTCATCAGCTGCAGATATGACATCAACCCCGCTGAGCTACTGGTTCCCAGCCAAGTGTTCTTTCATGTTGGGGACCAGATGAGAGTCAGATGGGAACAAATGAGAAGAATAGGGTGAGTGATCAACCAATTCAAAGCCAGAGTCACGCACAGTAACCATTGAAATCAAGCACTTCTGTGCTGGAGTATTATGATGACCAAACAAAAACCCTCTTGTCAGTTTCTGATAAATGCATAGGTGGCGTTGGTGTTGGTGGTGGTGATGTTGGGGTTGATATTGTTGTTGTTGTTGTTGTTGATAGTGGTGGTGGTGGTGGTGGTGGTGGTAATTGTGATGAAGATAGCAGCAGCTCGTGTAGATACAATTTAACAGCAAATATTACATTTATTTCTATCTATATTTACCCAAATATACCACCACCACCACTACCACAACCACCACAACCACCACCACCACCACCACCAACACCACCACCTCCACCACTACCACCACCGCCCCCGCCCCCGCCGCCGCTGTCACCACCACCACCTCCTCCTCCTGCTGCTCCTCTCCCTCCTCTCGCACACCCAACTCCTCTAAGCAAATATAGTTTGGGCGACGATAATCCCAATAACATCAGCGACTACTACTACTACTACTACTACTACTACTACTACTGCGCAATCATATGTATGATATATATGTATATAATTTATACATACATGCACACAGGCTCACACAAGTATACAGTTATTAGAGATTGCAGATTCAGAAGTGAAACACGAGAGATCACTGGTATATATAATGCGATAGAGAGAGATGATTTATTATCGATTCGAAATAATAATATATTAAATGCTCAGAGCAAAACGACCAATGTGCCACTTTCATTAGTACGCCATGCCTTGAGCATTATTTAATATATTAGTCTGCCACTTACACACACACACACACACACACACACACACACACACACACACACACACACACACACACACACACAAACACAAGCACACACACGCACAAGCAAACAAAGACACACACATGCACACACACATGCACACACACACACACACACACATATATATATATATATATACATATACATATATACACATATATATAAGTATATATATATATATATATTTTGGTTTGGTTTGGCATCCTTTCTGTCTCGGGAGACAATGGAGTTAGACTTTTTTTAATTTTTTTTTTAGGTCTAGTCCGGCTGTTATATTTTATTTCCTGTTACATTTCTTGCTGTGGCTGTGTAGTCCTATCCTGGACAAACACTCCCTCTGGCAGGTACTGCAAATGTAGCGAAGACTGTTCCTGGCTGGTTGTAGTGCCATGGTCTCTTGTTTATGTCTCTTCCTTTCTTTCCATTTCTCCTCTCTCTTTCTGTCACTCCTCTGTATACCCTCTTTTACTGTACGTCGCCATTCTCCACGGTTGCCGGCGACTGCCTCCCAGCCGCTAATGTTGATGTTGCAGGCTTCATATCCCTTTTGCAAACATCCTTGTAACGTAAGATCGGTCTACCCACAGACCTAGTACCCCTAGCAAGCTCTCCGTAGAGTATGTCCTTGGGGATTCTGCCATCTTTCATACGGCTAACATGCCCAAGCCATCTCATACGTCTTTGTGTGAGGAGTGCAAACATGCTTGGTATTCCTGCTTGCCTGAGGACATCTTTGTTGGGGATATGATTCTGCCATTTGATGTGGAGGATTTTTCGGAGGCAGCGCAGGTGAAAGATGTTTAGGCGACGCTCTTGGCGTGTGTATAGCGTCCAGGTCTCGCTTCCATACAGTAGAGTGCTGAGTACACATGCCTGGTAGATCTTCATTTTTGTGGTCTTGGTCAGCTTATTGTTGTCCCAAGCCCGTTTGGAGAGTTGGGCCATCGCAGCAGCTGCCTTGCCAATGCGTATATTGAGCTCAGCGTCAAGGGATAGGTTGTAGGTGACGGTAGAGCCCAGATAGGTAAACTTCTCCACCTCTTGTAATCTGTGGTCTCCAATATGTATGTTTGGGATGTCCGATGTAGCCTGGCCCATGATGTTGGTCTTCTTAAGGCTGATAGCTAAGCCAAAGTCGTTACATGCTTGCTCAAAACAGTTAATGAGCCTTTGGAGGGCTTCTTCTGTGTGTGTTACCAGAGCGGCATCATCAGCAAATAACATCTCCTTGATCAGGACGTTTCTGATTTTGGTCTTGGCACGCAGGCGCGAGAGATTGAACAGTTTCCCGTCACTTCTACTGTGCAGAAACACTCCATCATCTGATGTCTGAAAGGCATGTGACAGCAAGAGTGAGAAGAAGATGCCAAACAATGTAGGAGCGAGGACACAGCCTTGCTTTACCCCGTTTTTTATTTGGAAGGCGGCTGATGTTGAACCGTTGTGCTGTATGGTGCCTTGCATGTCATCATGGAAAGACTTGATGATCCTCAGCAGCTTTGGTGGACATCCGATTTTTTGGAGCAGGAGGAAGAGGCCTGTTCTGCTTACCGAGTCAAAAGCCTTTGTTAGATCAATGAAGGCCATATATAATGGCATTTTCTGCTCTCTGGACTTCTCCTGAAGTTGGCGTATGGAGAATATCATATCGATAGTTGATCTGCTTCTTCTAAAGCCACACTGCGATTCCGGATAGATTCGAGAAGCAAGTAGTTGTAGCCTGGACAGGATAACGCGGGCAAAGGTCTTTCCAACAGTGCTTAGAAGGGATATACCACGGTAATTGTTACAATCACCACGGTCACCTTTGTTTTTGTAGAGCGTAATGATGTTGGCATCCCGCATATCCCGAGGGACTGTACCCTCTTCCCAGCACTGACACAGAAGCTCATGAAGGTGCCGAAGCAGGATGGTGTTTTTGCCGGCTTTGATGATCTCTGAGAGGATGCCGTCTTTTCCCGGAGCCTTATTTCTTGCTAGGGAGTCAACAGCCTTGGTGAGCTCTGCTATAGATGGCGGACTGTCAAGTTCGCACATGACTGGCAAGATCTTGACACTCTCGACTGCAGCCTCAGCCACTATGGTCTCCCGTGAGTAGAGATCCTGGTAGTGCTCCACCCATCTATCCATTTGCTTGCCTTGATCCCTGATGAGATCTCCAGTAGTTGATTTCAGAGGGGCTGACTTGGTTGCGGATGGACCGAGGGCCTTCTTCAAACCAGCATACATCCCACGGGTGTCGCCCCTGTCAGCAGCTGACTGGATACTCTGACAGATTTCCTGCCAATACCTATTTGCACAGCATCTGGCTGTCAGTTGGGTTTTATTTCGCGCCTTTCTGAGTTCTTCGAGTGACTTTGTAGAAGAGTCACTCTTGTATTGCACCAGAGCTGCACGCTTTGCTTCGATAACTGGCTCCAGCTCTGAGAGCCCAGCATTGAACCAATCTGGATTTTGCCTTTCTCTCATGCCGAAAGTATCCAATGATGTCGTATACAAGGCTTCCCTGATATAGTCCCACCTACTTTCAGCAGAGGAGGTTGGGCAGCTACTGAGGGCAACCTTGATAGAAGCAGCAAAACATTTTCGCAGTGTAGGGTCCGAGGTTCTGGCGGTGTTGATGCGTGGTCGGCCCACTTTCTTGGAGCGATGGACTTTTTTAGGGAGAATCCTCAACCTGCTTCTAATTAGTGAGTGGTCTGTGTCACAATCCGCGCTGTGGTAACTGCGGGTCAATAGAGTGGAACTCAGAAAGGATCTCCGTGTAATGATGAGATCCAGCTGATGCCAGTGGTGAGATCTTGGATGTCTCCAGGATGCCTTGTGGGATGGCTTGCTGGTAAAGAATGTGTTTGTGATGCACAGGTTGTGGTATGTGCAGAATTCGAGTAGTCTCTGACCATTGTCATTCATGTTGCCAATACCAAAGTGTCCAACACAAATGGGCCACGAATCATGGTCAGATCCCACGCGAGCGTTAAAATCCCCTAGAAGGTAGATATTTTCAGTCGTTGGTATATTTTCTAGGACACAGTTGAGATCTTTGTAGAACTGGTCCTTGGTCTCCTCTGAGCTGTAGAGAGTGGGAGCATAGATGCTGAGTAGATGTACTGAGCCAGAAGAAGTCGAGAGGCGCAGTGAGAGGATACGCTCAGTGCCTCCCGATGGTGGTTCCATTGAGGAGAGTAGTGAGTTTCTCACTGCAAAGCCAACGCCATGTTGACGAGGTTCTTCTGGATCTCTTCCCTGCCAAAAGAAGGTGAAGTCCTGCTCTTTGAGTCTGCCGTTTGAGGGAAGTCTTGTCTCCTGCAGCCCAGCAATATCTATGTTGAGCCTCTTTAGTTCACGGTCAATGATGGCCGTTTTCCTTGTGTCTTCAATACTGAGAAGATCGTCAGATATTCCAGGACACATGGTCCTGACATTCCAGCTTGCCAACTGCAGAACTGGTGTTTTCTTGAATTTTAGTTGCTTGCCTGGTGCAGAGGTTGCAGGCCGCTTTTCGAGTCGTACTCTTAGCTCCAAGCACCCAATGGAACAGGCGCCTTGTGGCGGGTCAGCACCTTATTAACTGGGGGCTGCCCAGCTTGAGGTGGGCAGTAGCTAACCAATAGGACACGGAAGTCCCTCCCACCGGCAGAGGTAACCCGTAGCGTCCATATTTTACGCCAATCTGAATGGACTTATCACTCGTAACTGTTACCTCCCGTGTTGTTTCTGCAGCTTTTTACAGCAGCACTGAAGTGTCCTCTCCAGTTTTGCGCAGGCCTGGGCTATAGATAAGAAAGTCCTGGGTAGCCCAATCGTCAGGTTTCCTCTCTCGACCTTGCTGATGTAGTCCAGTGGAGTGCAGTGCATTACGTTTGGCACCAGCTTGGTTGCAGGAGCTGCCGGAAGAGTGTCGAATCGAACACTAGACCGCCTTCGGGGCTCCACTCCGGATTTCATTGAAGGTTGTCTCCTTTCCGTAACCCTGGATAGGGGCCCATACCGGGTACTGTCAGCCGGAGCCAGCTGAGCCCGGAACTCGTGTCAGGCAGGGTCGTCACTCCCTGAAGTAGCGAAGAAGTTCGCTACCCACTACCTTTTCAAGTAATGTTAAATTTTTATTACGGTTTTTTTATGTATATATATATATATATATTATATATATATATATATATATATATATATATTATATATATATATATATATACATATACATATATACATATATATATGTATGTATGTATATATATATATATATATATATATATATATATATATATACATATATTTATCAAAATTCTATCAAAATTGTTAATGGAATTGGCTAACTGTTTACTAGATGAATAACTAATTGAAATCGTATTTCTATTAAAAAGTGAATGTTAACTTATTTCAGACATGAAAATTAAAAGATAGTGTTATGTTCTGCAGACACACTTCGAAGTTTGTATTTCGGAATTGTGTAATTCATTCTAAACAGTCCGTTCTAGCAGCGATGTGTCAAAGATGGCTAATTCGACCAGCAAAATGTACAAAAGTTGGAATAATATATCATTTTAATCTCTACTTTTAAAAACCTTTTAACTGCCAAGAGTTACTTTTCAGGCAATTTTATCATAATTTCGAAACATTCAATTGTGAACAAAAACATTAGTTTTCATCGCACTCATTGGCTGCACGAGCACGCACGCACACGCACACACACACTTATACATTTTATATATCGTTTACATAAATTCAGAAGTTTTCGTATGCCTGTACACACCCAATGTTCTTATGCTTGAAGGATTTTTGTTATTGCGTCCCGTTCAAAGCCAAATTCCAGATACTAAAATGTTCTCTGGCAACATCGAAGCATTTACGGAACCAGTTACCATGATATTATGATGAAGGCCATTTTACATGCAACATATTCCTTCTAGTGTTTTCGATAAATAATCAGAGATTTGAAGAATGTCGACACCAGTCTTTTCAGATTTCAATGGGACATCACGATAGAAGTGAATCTAGTAAAATATTGGTTTCAAATTTTGGTACAAGGCCAGCAATTTAAGGAGAGCGGGCAAACCGATTACATGTTCCTCGAAGGAATGAAAGGTAAAGTCAACCTCGGTGGCATTTCAACTGAGAATGTTGGGACGAATGAAATACCGTTAAGGATGTTACTCGGCAAGCTGACGATTCTACCTGCTCTCCATCTTGAATTTGGCAAAAGTGCTGCAATGAATATTCTGGATACTTTCCATAATATAGATCCGAACTTACGAGATCTTCATACAGAAACAATAGTTCGGCGTTATAGATTTTGAAATCACTCACAAACACACACACACACACACACACACACACACACACACACACACACACACACACACACACACACACACACACACACACACACACACACACACACAAATACACACAAATACACACACACACACTGACTTGCACGCACACACTCAAAATCAAATATGGGGAATTTAGTTTAAGAGTGAGTGCTGACGCAAACCTTTGCATAGTTAATCTTTAAAACATCACTTTAGACTGAATGAATAAATTTTAGCCGTCTTTAAAACTCATTGTAACTACATATTCAAACCGCCAACTATTTTTAGAATACTTCATAGCCGAAATAAACACGCCATACTTATCGTAAACGAGGCCGCATTCATTAATACTCGTGTAAAAAACACAGTATTATAACGAGCTACTTAGTAACAGTATCTTTAACGATACGATAGAAAATGAAAGCTGCATAAAGTGTAAGAATAGTGCAAGAAAAAATCCATGGCATAATCCAGTTTATAGTCTAAACGTTGGCACTCACATTATATATTGCATAAGACTTCTTAACCATAATCTCTGTAAATCATTTGAAAAATAATATAATACGACGAAGAGAAGATTTTTATGTAACTTTTAGTCTAAAATGATCGCAAATTCCATTGAATATTTAACTCAAAAAAATATTTCTAGCCACAACAATACATATATGTCACTTCATTGCTATAAAACAATTGCCCCCATACCTTTGATGATCATGCAGAAGGTCTGATCTGAATTGTTTAAATCTAAAACTTAAACATAATATTGACCTTCATATTCATCAAGAAATCTGAAAAGCTTTGCCACAAGCCTCACAAAACGTGTCTATTTTATTGTTAAAGGAAACAAAATCCTGATTGCTGTGTAAAAATCCAACAGTTCATCTTCGCTCACTCTCTCCCGTATATACCTAGCAGTTTTCTTTCAAACTTTCGCGGCAAAAATCGTCTATATATTATTTCAAGGCAACTGAGTGAATGAAAATTCATTCATCCTTGGCGAGCATGTATCTAAAACCAGTTGACTGAAGCATTAACATATCCACAAATTACTGATTGGTGCAGCAGAATCTGCAAGAATGGGATTAATATGACAAGTATTATTTACTTCCGCTTTTCAAGGCACTTCATTATTTTGGGTTATTTCCCTTGCACTGTTTTAATCTCTTTTAATCTTAATTTCTTTCATTTGTCAACTGAATTTCTTTCATGCATTCATATACGTCTTTACTCCTATCATATTAATATCTATCAGTCTTTATTCTTACCTTCGCACTTCTAAGCGCCATTTTCTCTATTTGCCAAACAAGAGTTACATAGTTAATAATATTCATTTTTATTCCATATCAACCAACATATTTCAACTGGAATATTCATGTATTTTTGTTTGTAAACTACGTATATTTACCGTGATACGTACATACATACATACATACATACAAACATATATATAATTATATATATATCGTAGCCTGCCGTGTAGATACATAGATAGATAAACGTATGTATGTAGGTATGTATGTATGTATGCATGTATGTATGTATATATGTATGTATGTATGTAAGTCTGTATGTCTGTTTGTATGTCTGTATGAATGTGTGTATCTATGTATATATATATATATATATATATATATATATATATATGTATGTATGTATATATATATATTATATATATATATATATATACATACTTACAGACGTACATCTAGATGTAACTATATGTATACATAGATAAATAAATACATATATGTAGTATATATATTCACACATCTATACGCACATACATATATATAGATATACATATGAGGCATATGCGATTGACGCTCATACACACACACACACACACACACACCAAACATATATATACGAATGTATTCGCATGTATGTATATTTATATATATACATGTGTGTGTGTGTGTGTGTGTGTGTGTGTGTGTGTGTGTGTGCTTGTGCGCGTATATGTGTATATATGTATGTGTTTGTGAGGTCGCGTGCGTGTGCACTTGTGTGTGGATGTGTTACTGTCATTTTCAATTATTACATTCTGAATAATTTTAGAGTGCTTTTCAATCAACAAACTCCGCTGCAATACTTTCCGTCTTCTACAATCTTTAAATGGCAAACGTTTGAGTGGTCTACACTAATGACAATATGTCACTTAGTGAGGTAGCCGTTACAAGCAAAGAACAGCGATATATTACCGAATACATTTTTCTGTTTGGTTCAATTCGATCTATCGCAACGCTTACTACGTCCGTTTGCAAATACACACACGTGTGTGTGTGTATGTATGCCTACGTGTGCGTGTGTAAGTATAAATGTATACACATACATACGTACACACATTTATATACTCATAAATACCTACACACAAATATGTATAAATATATATGTGCATGTATATATGTATATATATATAGGTGCAGGCGTGGCTGTGTGGTAAGAAGCTTCCTTCCCAACCACATGGTTCCGAGTTCAATCCCACTGCGTGACACTTTGGGAAAGTATCTTCTGCTATAACCTCGAGCTGACCAAAGTCTTGTGAATCGATTTAGTAGAGGGAAACTGAAAGAAGCTCGCCTTATATATATATATATATATATATGCATGTATGTATGTATGTATGTGTGTATGCATGTGCGTATGCATGTATATATATTTGTGAATCTATGTCCCCCACCTTCGCTTGACAACCGATGTTGGTGTGTTAACGCCCCTGTAACCTAGCGTTTCGGCAAAAGTAACCGATATAATAAGTACTAGGCTCACAAAGAATAAGTCCTGGGGAAGATTTCTTTGACTAAAGGCGGTGCTCTTGCACGGTCGCAGTCAAATGACTGAAACAAGTAAACGAATAAAAGAATATATGTATATTATTTCCTAGTCTAGGCATAAAGCCCGAAATTCTGATGGGGGGGGGGTCGATTAGATCGACCCCCATATGAGGCTATGCTAACAGGCATATGCCGTGGAATGGGATTGAACTTGAAACTACTTTCTTCTGAAGCAAACTTCATAACTACATAGTCGTTTCTACACCGGTAATAGCAGTTCTTTTAGAGGCGAGAGTATCTGGTTCTCGCCAACAACTTGTTAAAGTGCATCTAATTTAAAACCAAAAAAAAACATTCACTTGGAGAAATGGTAACATTATTTCATCTATGGCAATGTTGAAACGATTCCAAAGATACTAAATACCAAAGTGAATCTTGAGTGTCTGCTGGCAGAAAACAGCTACTGTTGACAGTGTACCATCAAAAATGTGTCAGCCGAAGGCGATACTAGAATTCGAGAACGCTCGATCACATATTTCATATTCAAAATTAATTCGTTTCTGGAGTTCCATAAAATTAAATCGGATAAAATTGCTCTAGTGTTTCACCTATATTTCTGCAGTTGACTTTATTTATTGCTTGTCTCACAACGTTCTATAGAATCTCATATCTACATGGCATCTCTGTGTACCTACATATGCACATTATTCCATACCTACCAGCAATATACAGAAATGCCACCACACGTGCATAACTTTGAATCTATCTATCTATCTATCTATCTATCTATCTATCTATCTATCTATCTATCTATCTATCTATCTATCTATCTATCTATCTATCTATCTATCTCTTTCTACCTGCATTTTTATCTATCAATTTCTATGTGTGCATATATATATATATATATATATAATATATATATATATATATATATATACATTAATTATATTAAGGGTTATTACTATAAGTAACACCTCACGCTGTAATGGGTCTCTAAAGTCAAACTACTTCAATAAATATACACACTGGCATCGAAAGCAAGGGAATGAACATAGAAGTTCCTTCTAAAAAGAAAAAAAGATTTAGTCTCATATCATTAAGGATTTCATGGTCAGCACGTATAGCATACTCCCCCAATCATCGGTACGACATAACCAGCTACTTGATAAACCTTTCATAGATTTCGTCTTTATATTTTACTTAAAAATTAAACCGGAATATATTCAGTGCTGAATTGTTCCGATTATACACGTGCGGCCGAGATGAACATGAGAAGCCCCCTTTGTCATGGATGTACAAGTGTGAACATTTGTATTTGCTCTGCTTGATGCGATGTTATTCGCTTGGTATGTAGAGATGTCTAGGCGGCGAACTGGCAGAAACGTTAGCACGCCGGATGAAATACTTTGCGGTTTTTCGTCTGTCGTTACGTTGTGAGTTCAAATTCCCCGAGGTTGATTTTGCCTTTCATCCTTTCGGGGTCGATAAATTAAGTACCAGTTCCGCACTGGGGTCGATGTAATCGACTTAATACCCATGTATGTCCTTGTTTGTCCCCTCTATGTTTAGCCCCTTGTGGGTAATAAAGAAATAGGTATGTAGAGATGTCTATATTTATATTTTTTGGTTCTGTCGTACTGATGATTAGAGAAACATATTATACGAGCTGACTATGAAATCACAGAGATGTGAGTTCGAGTCTAATGACTGGCCATCGACAGATTTTTCTGCAAAATATGGATAGATTATCCTGTTCATGCTATATTATTAGCATTATCCTGCGTTTGAGAATAAGATTATTTCCTTATTTGTATCTTTCAATACATCTCAACGCTTCTAATGCAAACTTTGTAAGCTGAACTTTGTAAGCTGAATTTAACGTACGATAGCGTCTTATAAAGCTAGATTTATATATCCTAAATTTGCAGAAGAATTTGTCGTTCGGACAGTTTAGCTTAACGGTAAAGCACTTGACGAGTTAGCACAGGTATTTGAGTTCGAGATTCATGGCTGGCCTCGGACAGATTTTTTCTGCAAAATATGGATGGTTTATCCTGTTCATGCTATGTTATTAGCATTATCTTCCGTTTAAGAATAACATTATTTCCTTATATATATATATATACATATATATATTTACATATATACATATATATATTTACATATATATATATATATATATAAGACGGTAACTCTGAATTCAAATCCTTCACTACTGTACACACAAACTCACACACACACATATATATATATATGTATATATACGCGTGTGTGTGTGCGTATCTGTTGTTGATGCACCTGCAGCATTCGACGATAAAGATTCGGTTGTCCGAACAACTAAATTATCTGCTCCTCGATAAACTGTCGGAATATTCGAGATTTCTCAATCCAAAACCTGGATATTTTTAGAGGGTCGCACAAAAAAAAGAAAGAAAAAGAAAGCACAAGTCAGTTAAAGAAAAATTCCTTCAATCTATAGAAGGAAGAGCGTCATGGGCCGCTGGAAGGATGCTTTGAGAATGCAGCCCTGGGAGCTACTTTTAAGAATTGTTGTTCCAGAGAAACATGTATGTTAACATAATTTAAAGCTAACTATAGTTTGACATCATGGGTAGCAGGACTGTGCCGTGTTAATTACCGGTACAGTTCACAATGAAATAAATTTTCGAGTAAGGAAGCACTCTTTTATGTGATACACATCTTCAACACTTTTCCTTTTTCTGGAATTGTCTGATGTCTTGCATTAATTCGTGGCTTGCAATACAAACAGAAAATGAATCGATGATATCGTTGCATTTGTTATCCCCTTCAGATGGGAGGTCAGACACAAATGTTTGAGGATAATTAGTCATGGATAGAAACAGTGTAAGGACCCGTTACCTGGACAGTAACACTCATTAGGAGCGATTCTGACTCCATGCGTTGCCACTACCACCAGATCCTTGGATGTCTTTTGTAGAGTAGCATAGTCCACTCTGTTACATAAATGTCACATCTCCTCTCTGTAGCTAGCTTTCGCTCACTTCCATTCATTGTCCTAAAACTGTCTTATGGTTTCTGTCCTTACTATTCCGTGTAAATGATTAAAAATATATGAATAAGAGGTTAAGCGACAACGCAGAGAAACTTGTTCATTGTTTTAGACAGAAACAATGAAAGATGGAACTGTGACAGGAAAAGCTAAAATCAAATACAATTTATTGACGTAACATACTTTTCTCCAACATGCCAATTGTGTAAACTTGCAGATCTTGCCTTGTAATATTCTTGTAAGACATTAATTAAATTAGATTCTCAGTTGCCACTGATATACAACAGAGAGCAGGTTTCTTCCTCTGCCATCATCTAATATCATATATTGAAATATGAAATAAATCGAAGAACTTTAGGCAGAAAATTCTAGCAAAATATAGGAATGGATCTGCCAGTAATTCTATCTGGCAAATAAATTGTATATTGCATTATACTGTGTGTGTATGCGGATGTGGGTATGTGTGTGTGTGAGTGTATGTGCGCAGCCGCTTATTTGTATGTGTTTGTGTGTGTTTTTTTTGCGTTTGGGTGCGTGTGCATCCATATTTCTAAATATGGTTATGTGGTGTATCTGAACATAAATATGAATGTGTTTATGTGTGCGAATCTGTGAATTGTGTTTGTGTGTGTGTGTGTGTGTATGTGTGTATAAGTACATGCGTATGTATGCGTGTACCTGTTACTGTGTGTGTGTGTCCGTATTTGTGCATGCGTGTGCGAAAATCACGGAATCTTTACAATTGCATTTTGGGTTTCGCCATACCGGTGCATATAGAGATGCACATACGCATACAAACAGGCACAGACGCACACACATGAAGGAATATATATATATATACGGAAACGTGTGTGTACATGTATGTGAATGTGAATATATATACATATATTTTTATACATGAAACCTTAAAAACATACACTCACATATATGAATGTGTGTATATGTACTCATATGTGAATGCACGCAATCTCATACACATGTGTAGCAGAAGGCACAATAACACAACATTCTGATCCAATAAACGCTTGTCCGTTTGATCTACCCAATGTATTTAAACTAGAATGAGATATTCCTAACTTTTGCAATGTTCCATAGCTTGCGGGAAAATATTTTCTAGCATGTTGCTCCCCATGTTTGTGTTTACACACAGACACACACGTACACGTACGCATGTGTATCTATCTATCTATCTATCTATCTATCTATATAAAAATAATATATATATATATATATATATATATATATATATATATATATATATATATATATATATATATATATATATATATAATATATATATATATATTATATATATATATATATATATATACATACATATGTATGTATATCTATATGTATATATATATATGTAAATATATATGTATGTATGTGTGCTTTATATATATATATATATATATATATATATATATACTCACACAGCGGTTTGACAAAATAATAGAAACATCATTATTATTTACCTATTTTCCTATTGGTACCAATTCGGAACTGTTCTTTATATCTGTGTTCATATGCATTTTGTGTGCCTGGTATTACATGAAATAGCTCACTCTATTTTGCGTTTCTTTTTTTCTTTTTTTGCATATATTTATGTTTAAATAAGTTAAGACGTATGGCGTATCTAATTTCTTGAGAGGACGAATTGCTGGCGCATGGGTGAGTGGGGTTTACTCACAGAAACTGGTGAATTTCTTTAATGTTTCGGAAGATACAGCCTCTGAAACCAAGTTGGCATTCTAAAACGAAAGTAAAACCATCTCTGGTAAGCACAATTCTAGGTGGAAGGCAACTGTCACAGAGAGTGTCGGCAGGATAGTCAAATGTACTTTGTCTAAAAACCATAAGAGGACGGCAGCAAAAGTGAGAGCAAATCTAAAACATCACCTTTTGTCAACGAAGATCGTTTCTCTTAAGCCCCATAAAGCTAAATACCAAAACAGGGCTGCAATTACTAAACCTCTTCCGTCCCCAATATTATTAAGCAGAAAAAAGACTAAAGACAATCTAATCTTCTCCAGTGAACCATCTTTTCCCACTTTTCCCATTTCGTGTCGAGTTTATGTCAAGAGACAGCCCCCAAAAGCCTTCAATCCTGACACTTTGGCTCCATCTGTGAAACATTGAAACGGTTTTGTGCTAATTTGGGCAACCAAATGGAATACTTTTAGCTTTTTAGTTGTTCTAATTTGCAGAGTTAACGCAAAAGATTACACGAGTATTTTGGCTCGATCATGACTATTCTACGGCACATTATTCCTTGATTGTAGTGCAGTCACCCAGGACAAAAATGTACCGCTTCACGGGGCTAGATCTAACCAGAATTGATAAGAAAGGGACAAAAGAGAAGGAAGCCACTTTGATTAGCCCCTACAGTTACCGCATCTCAATACAATCGAACATTTATAATGTCTTCTGAAGCAGCGGGGAACCTTTTCTTTCCGCCATCGCCAGTGAAAGAAGTAAGATTGGTTATGTTTGAAGAATGGCTAAGAATTCCCCTAACAACCATTCAGAACCTATACGAGTCAATTCCCTGACGTATTAGAAATGTGATTGATGCCAAAGGTGGAGCATCTCCGGATAAAATATATAAAACTACCATTTAACAAGGTATTTCCATTATTTTGTTCAACAACTATAAATTAAGAGAGAGAGAGAGAGAGAGAGAGAGAGAGCGAGAGAGAGAGAGAGAGAAAGAGAGAGATGCTTGTACGATTATGCTAGTCTGTTTCTATGCGCGTATATATTGTTTGTATGTACGTATCTATCTACCTATCTATCTTTACACACACACACACACATACACACACACACGAGCAAAAAGAGACGCAGATACACACATGCGTATATACATTCTCAGTCACACGCTCACTCACACACCCATACACATATATAGCGGAAGTTAGTTTAGTTCTCCAAATTGCTTCAGCCATCAATGTCAAGACCAAGCTGGAGTAATGTCTTCAGTTCTGACTGGTTAAGAGAAATAGATAACCTTATTTTATTTTGGTCATTGCTATAATATTCAACTTTGAATTCCTTTACAGATTCCATTTCTTTCCCCCCTCTCCCCCTGCTCCTCCTCCTCCACCTCCTCCTCATAATCATCATCATCATCATCACTGCCTTTAACCTGAGGATTCTCTTCTATAGAAGACATTACGAGAGGGTGCTGAAAGGTTCCTGGCTTTGGGTAAAAGAAAATATGGGTGGATCAGTTATAATGGTTTTATTCAACATATTCCCCTCTCTGATTCATACCCTTATTGCTGTTGTTCGTCAGTTTTTCTAAGTCTTCTAAAAGAACTCGAAATGTTGAGCCACCAACCAGGCCTTTCGCGACACCCTCAAAGCCAGGAACTTTTCAGCGAGATCCCACCTCTCATCTCTCATATGATCAAGGATGATGGATAACTTCCAAAAGTCATTGAGATTGTTGAGCAGCAGGAAAAAAAGCTCTTTGTTGGTTTAGGATGAACTCCGGCTTCTTGTGTGATTATTCAAAGGTAGATATGTGTCTGTGAAAATGATTATATCTGTTAACATCGCTAGTCACAATGTGCTTTCTTAAATATTTTTTTTTACTTTCAAGCTCCGTCCCCCCGCTGGCTAGGTGGACCAGCCTGCGGCATATAAGAGATCGAGATCTCGACATTCTTTGCTAAACGAGCCACCAGTTCGTCTCATGGATACTTACAGTTGACTGGACTGAGACAAAGCAAAATGAAATATTTTGCTAAAGATCACAACGCCCCTCCGGGTCCGAAAATGGAAACCGCGATCTTGCGATCGTGAGTACCACACTCTCACCACCAGGTCACGTGTGATCGTGTATGTATTTGAAAGCAAATAGGCAATATGCTGATGGCCCCTAAACTAATTCAACGGGTTAGACTATAATTTCTTTGAACTGGAGTAATTGAATATAACAGTTAAAAAAAGAGGTTTATCACATTAATATTCATAAGATATCCTTTGCGATATGAATTATTAATTTTCATTTCAGATGAAATCCTAGATTTCGAATTAGATTTGGATTTGATGTTTTTCTAAAAACAAAAATTGCACACACACACACACACACACACGTAGGCACACACGCACGCTAACACGCGCGCTAACACGCGCGCGCACAAACACAAGTATTGAACTACATACAGTCTTACAAATTATATGAATATATGTATGTATGCATGTATGCGTCTATCTATCTATATATCTGTGTGTGTGTTGGTTTTTCTCTCAAGTTATACATATAAATTATTGAGCATTAAACTAAAGGAATATTCAATACATTTCTACACTGCATACTTATTAAATTCTTTATTAACATTTACAAGGAACATATTGATAGTGATTTCGAAGTTTCGGCTTGCATGTCTTGATAAGACAATTAAGTGAAAGTGAACTTACATTCATAATTTTCTTTCTCAAAGCAATTTATATATATATATATACATATATATATATAAATCTTAGGGTAGCAAGGATATTCATCGAAAAATTCTTAGTGACCAGTGGTCTAGCGAGAAAGAAAAAATGAGTCAATAGACTATACATTATTCAGAGAAGAATACAGTGTACGTTCAAACAGAAAAGAGATACCCGAAGAATAAGATATCTGACTCACTAGAAAGAGCAGTTAAAACTCCAAGCCACCAATTGTTGTAATTCCGAAAGTGATTGAAAAATATTCTACGTAATTACAACAATTGGTGGTTTGGAGTTTTAACTGCTCTTTCTAGTGAGTCATATATATATATATATATATATATATATATATATATATATAAGCATTATTAACCGTGAACGATTCACTCATATGGGCGCATGTTGCATTCATGAGAGCGTACTCGGCGTCTATATGAGTGGTTCTCTCAAGGCTAAGAACGCAGTATTTGGCGTTCTAGCAATTCATCCACGTTATGTTGGATATAAGGATTGCTTTTTGGTAGCCATACTTCTTACGTCGTTAATATGTATGTATGAGTGTATGTATGTATGTATGTATGTATGTATGTATCTATCTATTTATCTGTATATATATATATATATATATGTATGTGTGTGTGTGTGTGTGTGTCTGTGTGTGTCTGTGTGTGCCCGTTCGTCCGTCGTTCTCGACGATGACCAAAGACTTCACTTCGGGGAACACGTGGTACGGTATGACCGGCTGTGGACGATCATGTACATCCATACATGCACACACACACTCACACCCACAGACACACATGCATACATACACTCATGTACATACACACACAGGCATGTTTACCTGTGTTTGTAGGTATATCTCTGTAAATCAATTGTCTTTACTTCCTTATAGACTATGTCTAGTTAAGACGGTAAGTTGGCATCAACGTTAGCATGTCGAACAAAATGCTTAGCGACATTCCGTCCGTCTTTACGGTCTGAGTTCAAATTCCACCGAGGTTGGCATTGCCTTTTATCCTTTCGGGGGGTCGTTAAAATACATAACGGTTGAACATCGGGGGTCGATGAAATCGACTTGCTCTCGCTTCCAAAATTGCTGGCCTTGTGACCAATATGCGTATTCAGACATTGGTTAATAGAGATCGATAAAAAAAATAAAGTATTGGTTTGGGCATAAATGAAAATAAGCTATCAAGCCAATCGGAACTTTTGTCCTAATATCACCAGACATTCGAACGCGATGAGTATTCCCTGTTTCCTCATTTATCATTTATTTTTGGCTGGATCTGACTTTCTGTAAAATAATCCAAACAATCAGTGTTCAGTCTTTGTTTCAGTTCCTGAAACTCTCACTCTCTTCACCTCATGTTTCCAAAGTTGAATGATGGGTTGGAAAAACTTTGGTTCTAGTAGAATAGGCACGTGACATCACAATTAGAAGAATAGCTGAAATAGTGGAAGATCTCTGTTGCAAACAATGGAATAACATCGATCTCTTCCTATGAAAATTTTTAAAGGATATGACTGGCGCTTGAAGAAGGCTGGAGTACACACAGAGGTCGAAACATTAGGATAATAGAATTGCAATGATGAAGGCTGTCTGAATATATCAGTGAATAACCAGCAACCAGCACCAACACCAGCACCACTAGCACCACCACCACCAGCAGCAGCAGGCCGTCCAAGAATTTGGACCTGGAGATCTCGAGGGCCACTCCCAGTGGTGTCGGGCGTCAACGAAGAGCCCTCGACTGCAACAAGACGACCAGAGGTTTTTTTTCCAAGGTCTGGGGTCTCCCACCCCTAAGCCCTAAACCATTACCCTTACCCGTCTTGTTGCTTAACAACAACAACAACAACAACAACAACAGCAGCACTAGCACCACCACCGCCACCACCACCACCACCACCAAAAACAACAACAAAAATAATGAATGAAAATTATTTTAGAATCCTCCCTGGCTTACCATCCATGCAGGAAGTGCAAAAAATTGTCTCAACTGGTTTGTCACGTATTGAGAAGAACATCGTCGCTGTGAATTTTCTTTCTTTCCCCACCCCTTTATTTCCTTCGTTTATTTTTTTACTTTTGATTTTTTCTCTCTGTCTGTCTTCCCCCCTTTTCTCTGTCATGTGACTTTGTAAATGAAAAACCTGGCGTGTTTATTTTAAGGGCCCAGTGCGTTTCTCTGCCCTGGGTGTCAAGAAGACACTCGGCAAGAAAGGGAAACAGAACTGAAAGAGGATGATAATGAAAATAATAATAATAATAATAATAATAACAATAACAACAACAACAACAACAACAATAACAACAACAACAACAACAACAACCACGTCAATGACGATGATGATTATGTTGGAGGATTTGGTGGTGATTTATTAGTTTCGCAACTAATAATAATATTGTGTATATTGTGCGTGTGTGTGTATGCATATGTTAACACATATATACATAAATATACACATACACACATATATGTTTATATATACGTTTATACATACATACTTACATGCATACATACATGCATACATATATACATAATATACACATACACACATATATGTTTATATATACGTTTATACATACATACTTACATGCATACATACATGCATACATATATACATACACATATATACACACATACATATATACATACACATATATACACACATACATATATACATACATATATATATATATATATATATATATGTATGTATGTATGTGTGTGCATGTATGTATATGTGTATATAAAACAAAATGTTATACATACGGAAATGGGTACGTGTTTATCGATAGATAGCTGTAAACATTATAAACACCTATATTTATAGTACAAACTCGCGCATGCAAGCACACACACACACACACCCATCAAATGATCGCACACAAGTATTTATCTCTTCGAGTTTGCTGACAGAACGTGTCAAGAGAAAAGCATTCTTTTCGTTTTAATTCGGTTTTATTTTGAATTTTGTGTATATATTATGGTTTTATTTTTACGCATTTCCCTTCCTGGAAATTAGTCTTCCGAACTCTATCCTCGGATCTCTCCATATATTTATTCCTGTCTTTTGAAATATGGCAACTCTCCTTATATTTACGCTAATCTACTTCGTTTATAATACAAGTTTTCTGCCTTATATATAATTATATGTTTACTTTGTTTGATTTATTTAATAAATTTTGAAAGTGACTTTCGCGGTAGGAATTGGCAAGTCTTTGAAAATGTTCAATGAATTAATTTTGCGTATTTAAACACTCGAGTTTAGCGTGAAGAAAACGGAATATGCTTCCGTCAGTCTGTTATTGTTTGAGAAGAAAAACGAGCATAAAAGGAACCGAGTCTTCAATTGTTTAATAAATCAAATTTATGTGTTGATATATAGATGTGGAAATGCCTTATAAGTGTGTAGTGGATACAGTATGTGTGCATGTGTGTGTGTGTGCGCGTATATATATATATATATATATATATATATATATATATATATATATATATATATATATATATGTATGTATGTATGTGTACACATTTCCATGTGTGTAGGCACATGTATTAAAAAAAAGAAAGCGCATGATTAAGAGAAATATTTAAACCAATTCTCAAAATTTTATACTCAGCCTTGGTTCGTTAGATAAATAGATAAAAAGATTGTGAGATAGGTCGATAGAAGCCTATATAAATCAAGACACATATACAGAGACACACATACATACAGACACATTTCCATCGACTCTATCTCTCGATCGATATTATTATTATTATTATTATCATTATTATTATTATTATTATTATTATTATTATTATTATTATTATATTATTATTATTATTATTGTTATTTGTATTTCAATCAAACACTCTTGATACTGACATCTTTACTAAGTACATTGCATATTCGTGCCAAAGCAATAATTAGAATATTTATTCAGAACCACGATTACTTCACCGTTAACACGGAACCGAATGAATAAATAAATAAATAACCGTTTTCCTGTTGGAGTATTCGACTGGAAGGTAGAAGACATCTCAATATTTGTTTTAGGTCAAAACAGGTTAACATGGATGTGTCACAGAAATACGATAGACTTTCCAAAAGCATTTGTAGAACATCCGTTCTGTTGCTCTCTAATTAAAAGTTTAAAGGCTACCATTTCGTACTGGCAATCTCAATTTAAAACAGCGAAAAATTTATTATATTCGCCGTTCTCTTCCCAAAAGAGTCATTGTTTAGTGCAATAATAATGGTGGTGCCTTGTATATAGCTGTTGCATGTGTTCATATTTCGAAATATTTCTTTAAAAGAATTTCATTGCAATTACATAATTACAGAATTCACTAACCATTCTGTGCGAGATTGAAATTCTTTGAGAACCAGGTAACTAATCATCTACGAAAATGGGGTTCTCTTGGTTTGAGAGGTGGTCTACGCTTTCTTGTAGTTTTAGATTGGAATTTTTGTCAGGTCAGAAATGGTTAGGAAAAGAATTATCAAACATGAAGGAAACATTGTTGAACCAAAGTCTGGAAGTAAATATGTCTGTGACAGCAAGTTCACATTGTTTGACTAGAGATCGAAGATATAACAAAACTATTCGATGACCTCTTAGTTATCCATCACACATCTGACATTAACTGATAATTCGATATATCGACCTACTTCTTTCCACAGAAGTAAAAGATGAATTGAGTTGTTTCCTATTCCTTATTCCTTTCTCACTCACCTTTCTTTGACGAGGCCATAACATTTTGACAAAGATGTTATTAAAATAAGGTAGCACAGCTATCAAGACAAACCATCTAGGTGAAATGAGTATTGAACTATCAATCTATACCTGGTAGGTTCAAGTTTCATTGCCAACGTTTCTATGTAGGTCGATTGTTATGCCTTTTTTTTTTTTTGAGGAAGAAGATTGTTTCCGTGATCTTCGTGTGGCCTCCAACACTTTTGTCATCGACACTCCATTTACCAGATGGCATCAAAAAGTTTCCAGACTAGTTATGTTCAATAAAAAATAACTTATTTACCTACGTTTTAACATCATCTCTTTCGAAATAATCACTTTGCGAAGCAATACACCGGTCCCACCGTTCCTGCCACTTTTGGAATCCAGCCTGGAAGTTGTTTTGCTTAGGCGAGAGAAAGACCGTCTGCGATTCGCTTTGGATCTTTTCCAATGGTATTAAAACGGTGACCTGCGAGCAGCATTTTTCATCTTGGAGAAGAGATGGAAACCTGCGGTTGCTAAATCTCGCGAATAGGGGGGGGGGTGCTGAAGCGATGGCACGGTGATTCTAGTGAGAAACTAATAAGCGAGGAGAGCTTGATGAAGAAGCTAATTCTTTGCGCTCCACAGACCCGGTCACTTTCGCCAAATGACCCTACCTCTAACGTTTAAAACCGCCGTAGTAGAACTCTCATGCACAATATCATATTTCTGGGGGCGGGGTGTCGTACGTGGCAGTTCTTCCAGATCGTTCATCGTCTTTAAGGAGTACAAGTTGTCAATATATTAGAGATTTAACCGTTGTGATGGAGAGCGGGAGGAATACACTTTTCCCACCGTGGGAAATATCAAATGATATTATACAGGTACAAGAATTAGACTTTAACGATTTAAAAAAGAAAATCACGATGACTGAGTACTAATGAAACGAATAATTAATTAAAAGTAAATAGGCGCTGGCATGGCTGTGTGGTAAGAAGTTTGCTTCCTAACCATATGATCCTGGGTTCAGTCCTACTGCGTGGCACCTTGGGCAAGTGTCTTCTTCTATAGCCTTGGGCCAACCAAAGCCTTGTGAGTGGATTTAGCAGATGGAAACTGAAAGAGGCCTGTCGTATACATACATACATAATAAACACACACACACACACACACACACACACACATATACATATATATATATATATATATATATATGACCCTGCAAAACTCTATATAAATTCCCTACTGGGAATGACCAAGTTTAAAAATCTGCTGGATCTCACTCCTAAAGGAATCTTACATTGCTTATAAACTCTATGTTTGGAAGGACTCATTTTAAACTCTGTTGGACTTTTGGATTTCACTCATAGGATATTGGAATATTGCATATATACCATTATGCCTATAAAACGGATTTACAACTTCAATACCCATACATATCTTACATCAAGTTTCTTTCCTCCACCTCACTCTCTATTTTGGATCACATCTAAACTAACTATGACTTAATTTTCCTCTCACACCGTCTCCGATGAAGGGATATTATTAATTGATATCCTAGAAACCGCTGTAAGACCTATCTAAACATGCTCTAATATCTATACAAACTTGATTTTTTAAAATCTTATTACGCAAAAAATTCTAATATATATATATATATATATATATATATATATATATATATATATATATATATATATCTTTGAATGTGTATTTGTGTTTTTCCACCCACCATCGCTTGGTGTGTTTACATTCCCATAACTTAGCGGTTCAGCAAAAGAATCGATAGAATAAGTACGAGTCTTACAAAGAATGAGTCCTGGGTTCGATTTGTTCAAGCAAAGGTGGTGCTCCAGCATGACTGCAATCAAATGACTGAAATGAATAAAAGAAATAAAGAAAGCAAATGAAACAATTGGTAATGAATATATTTTATCAATAACAATATTGATGTTTAACTATGAATTCCAAGTGTAGTTTATCAGTGACGAAAGTGTGCCCTTATTATTGCCATTGATAGTTAGCATATAGCCTTCCAAGGGAGATAAACTAATCAAGGTCGAAATCATGAGCCTTTGAGGCGGACAAAGAGAAAGGAATGGAATCAGGTTACCATAAGCTTCTTTTCATTGTAACTATTTACTGCTGGTGTGTTTATGTTTAAATGTCCTTCCTCATATTCCAGTGCATCGAGGGTGAAGCAAAACAAATTCGGAATCCATCAATGAATCGACCAACAACATGTCATGCGGGTAAGATGTTTTACTAACTACGTGATTTTGTGTTCGATATCAGTGCGCGACAGTTTAGAAAATAATTTTATCAGGGCTACCAGCCGACTAAACTCTTGTGGTGGAATCTTGCTTAAAACATAATTTGGTTTAACATCATCGCATGACCTTTAGGTGCTGTAGCCGTATCTAATCTTTGGTAAGTATTCAGGAGAATTCTTGGGTCTGTTGGTAATACTTTTCTTTATTGCCACAAGTGACGGAGATTCGAGAAAGTGCTATGTAGGCCGTCCTTTCTTCCCTGAATTAATCAATAGAAATAACTGTATCTACCCATTTGCAATACCAACCAGGAATGTAGTGACATTAATGATCCCAATAATAACCAACTGTTTAACATTTAATCTTGTATCCAGAGATGGAATCTCATTTATAATTTGTAATTAGTATTGAATAAAGATGAAGTAATAGGAGAGGAAGTGGTCACTGGAATTTGTTTAGAAATAAGAACAGATCCGGGAGTATTTCGGAAGTAGTAGTCATGGTTGGACACCGAAACAAGCCAGGTCGTTACAACAATAGTCTACTTTCTTCTTTCAATTCAAATAATTCATGGTCACGTTCCCAAAATGTCGATTTGGCATTAGGCATTGGCACAAGCTTACAACCTGAAATTAAAGCGATTAATCAAAGTGTTACAAGCAATAGCAGGCGGAAACTGATTCTTGAAAACTAATTTGCAAATACAACATGAGTTATTGTTCATAGAAAATTCTTATTTCCTCGAAAGATATTACTTTACCAAATAAATACGGAGTTGCATACTCAAGTGATATCATGGCGTGATGTCTCGCATAATATTCAACTTGACCCTAATAATTTTACAGCCAATACCATGGACAACAAAGAGTGAATAAAGGTTAGACTTAAGGTCAGAGTTGATGCTGCAGGCCGGATAACATGTCAGACGAAATAATTAATTTCTAGGAATATATATTTTATTAATTAGCAAATGCAAAGGATAGAATTTCTACATTATCTACTTCCATAGCATTTGTCTTGAAAATTTCAAATGCCGAGACGAGGTAAAGAAAACCAACCAGAATATTGTCCAAATAAAAAAAAAAAGAAACGAAAGAAAACAGACAACCATTCCAAGCAGGTGATTATAGACAGGTTGTCTTTGATGAGCTGCTCATATATTGGTGCTTAATAACGGAAGATATTGGAATCAGAATAAACACTTGTGCAACAATAATTTTTTGATCTGGAAACGATTTTGTATAAATTGGTAAAGGGGAATTCTTCAGATGTTCTGTATTTTTCCTCTGGGTGTTGTTGTTGTTGGTGTATGGTATGAGACGAGGCAGATCTATGGGATGTTGGTAATTATTAGTGCCATTCACAGAGCTATATATCTGGATATATTAGGATTCTGTTCAGCCGCACTTACTAACAGATGGTGTATATACATATATGCATGCATACATACATAAATACATATATGCATACATACATACATACATACATACATACATACATACATACATACATACATACATACATAAATATATACATACATATATAGGAATGGATGTGTGGTAAATAGCTTCAGTCCCACTGCGTGGCATCTTCAGCAGGTGTCTTCTATAGCCTCGAGCCGACCAACGACTTGTGAGTGGATTTGGTGGACGGAAACTCAAAGAAGCCCGTCCGTATATATATATATATATATATATATATATATATATATATATATACATATAGTGAGATTTTACGAAAAAAACAAAATTTTACGAAAAAAACAAAATAAAGACGAAGACAGGTGTGTAAACAACAAGCAGATGTATTAGTTTAACGCACAGGAAGTGAGAAAGTTTTTTACGCATCGAGCCTACACTCTTCAAAGGAACATAAAAATAAACAGGGAGAGAAAACAAAAAAGGGTTTAGTGGCTATATATATATATATATATATATATAGATCTACAATTTCAATATCCCTACATATCTTACATCTATTTACTTTCCTCCACCTCACTCTATATTTTGTATTCTATCTAAATTAACTATTTCTTAACCATCCTCTCACGCTGTCTCCGATGAAGGGATATAATTAATAAATATCCTGGAAACAGCTGTAAGATCTATCAATAAATGTTTTAATATCTACACAGCCTTGGTTTTTTATCTCATTACGCAAAAAAATTCTTATATACACACACTGACACATTACCGAACCTGGAACTTAACTATGTTCTGTCTATAGCACTTATTCAGCATTACCTGACACCTATGGGTCTCAATGACGCAATTACCTCTTATAACCTAATATATATATATATATATATAATATATATATATATATATATATATATATATATATATATATATATGTATATTATACACACACATACACATACACACACACACACGGTGTGTTCGTTAAGTTAAGGTGGGATTTCAAAGCTATTTATTGATGTAACTTGTAACACTACACATTTCACATCCATGTTTAATGAGAGACCGACTAATAAAGTTTACGTATGGTTTAGTGTAGTTCGGTGAGGCTTCCATTTGTTTCCTTACACACTTCCAATTGATACTCCAGTCGGAAAAGTGAATAAAAGTTTACGGACACACAATATATGCAAATAATCACTTGCTACCCCATAACAGGAAGTGGAGACGATGTTGTGTAGCTATGTTTAATTACCACTATTATTCCAGGAACAGTTTGAGGAATAAATTCCAAAATGGACAGTCTTGTTTTGGTTTTGGCTCTATACTAAATTGACTCTGATTGATAATTGATTTTCTAAAATGGCCGAACCTGGCAAAAGGACAACATCGATTCCACTGTGAGAAATCAGGTTTTAATGGGTTCTAAACTTGAATGCACACCTACCACATATTAACCTTTCAAAGTATGAATATTGGTTTATATTTGAAAGTTAATCTCGAGTAGCAGCAGTGAATTTGTGGTCCGCGGACTTTAGCTGTTGAGTTTTCATTGCTCCACAGAAATTTCTTCGTCTACTTATTACAGAAATATTGATTTCAAATTTTTGGGCTAGGCAATAATTTCGGGGGAGAGGATTAGTTAATTACATCGAGCCCCAGTTCTCGAATGGTTTTTATTTTATCGGCCTCTCAAGAGATGAATGTCAAATTAGAGCATTGATGGAATTTGAACTCAGAACGCAAAGTTGGACGAAAGCTGCTAAGCATTCTACCCGGTGTGCTAATGATTGTGCCAGCTCGCCGCCTTAAACAAGCAATGCGTTTTATGTCTTGTCTTATTTTAATTGTTTCTTGTTAGCTTACATTATTGAATTTAGTCAAATTATTTGAATTTGTTTTTTAATTCTTGGTTTAATTCAATTGATTTTATTCAATGTTTCATGAAAGTAGTCAGTAAATCGAAAGAGTTAACAATAAGACACTAACTAAAAGTCCTCTGATATAAATGTTTACGAATATATTTCGTCCATTATCAGAAAATAAAATTAGCCCTTTATTTAATAAATGGAAGTGGTCTATGATAAAACACCCGCTAAAAACCTTGATCTAGATGTCTATAGATTTATTTTGTCTAGTCAAAAGGGATAAGAATTAACCTTTGAGTTAGTAAATGGAAGGGGTCGATGATAACTGAGTTGGTACGAATCCCTGATTTAGAAGTTTATACATTGATTATGTCCGAAGTTAGAATGAATCAAATTAGCTCTCGATATCATCAACCTGTATGTTTGATGCTTTTGACTTCGCCGGTAGAGAGAGAGATAGTTTTAGAAATACTTAAAGCTATGGTTTGCTATTAAATTTTCTCTATTTTCTTATAACGAGAGATAAATTTAACAAAATTCAGCCTTAATATAATAAATTTTTAATTTACTTTCTTACTAAGTGGGGTTTCAGTCTGCGGATTTATTCCGCCATATTTGTCAAATATTTGCACAGGGACATCACAGTTACATCTGGTCTAGGGTTTAGGGTGCTGGATTCGTGGTTATAAGGTTTGTTATGACCTTCGACAATTCACTTCCTTTCACGGATTTATTCTACTATATTTGTCAGATAATTACTTCAAGTTTACGCGTGGTCGAGTGGTTAGTGTGTGGGACTCATGATCATAAGGTCACAGGTTCGTCGTTTTCTTGAACAAGTCCCTTCATTTCACGTTGTTCCAGTGTACTCAGCTGAAATTAAATACTAGCTAAGTGATGAGGTTACCCTCTGTTGTTTCTTCTGGATATAACATAGTTCCTGACCCCTTGGGTCCAAGGTAAGGAATTCGTAAGGATTTCTTTATCTACTCATCGCTATATGGCCACTGGAAAACAATTGACGAAATCCCGGCACATGTTATTAGGTGTTACTTGTTCGCCAGTGATGGCCATGATTTTGGTTTATGTCAAAGCTGAGGGAATCCATTCGCGTTGCCCAATGAATTACTGTAGCTATGAAGTAGGCACAGGCGTGGCTATGTGGTAAGAAGCCTGCATCCCAACAATATGGCTCCGGTTTCAGTCCCACTGTGTGGCACCTTGGCAAGTGTCTTATAATATAGCTCTACGCTGACTAAATAGATCTGGTAAACGGAAAGAAGCTCGTTGTATGTGTGTGTGTGTGTGCGTGTGTGTGACTGTTTGTTCTCAACCACCGCTTGACAACCGGTGTTGGTTTTCTTGCATTCTGCAAATTAGCGGTTCAGCAAAAAAAAGTTACCGATCGAACATGTACCAGGCTTCAGAAATGTACTCGGATCGATATCTTCAACTAAACCCTTGAAGGCCATGCTCCAGCAAGGCCACAGTGCAATGAGTGAAACAAGAAAAAGAGTTTAAAGTGTTGTTAAACCGCGTCATTCTCTGTTACGCGATCCTTAGACGCTCTTTTGTGAATAGCATTGTGAATAGCATTGCTAAGATGTGTAAAATCAAAGCAAGGTCCAACAGTCCAATCCATTAATGCAGCAGTGTAGATACCAAAGGAAAGATCTAGATCAAAAGTTATTCTTGCCATAAGAAGGTGAGCAAATGAGTGCTTCGTATCTAGTTTATATTTCAAAATCGGTTATATAATGGCCAAGGTAACGTAACCGAAAGAGCTGCTGAGACAAACTATCTTTACATGACCAGTACAAAGCATCACACTATCAAATAATAATAGAAAAAGGAAATATAATTTGCGATCTAAAGTCGTATAAATTATGTGTTATAAAGAAAGGAATGGGATTATTATTAGTGTTAATGGTTTTCTTTCAGGAAACAATTGATATACGTTGGTAAATAATGAGGGATATATATGAAGTGGCAAAAGATTTAGCGTTCTAGGCGTATGTAAACAACAACCGGAAGTTGGCGACAGAAATATATACGTGTGTGTGTGTGTGCTTGCATGTGTGTGTATGTATATATGTATGTATGTATTTATATATGCTTCTATGTATCCATGTGTGCGTGTGTATGGATATATATATATTATATATATATATATATATATACTTCTAAGTATCCATGTGTGCGAGTGTATATATATGAATGTATATATATATATATATATATATATATATATATATATATATATATACATGCATACATACATACACATATATATATATATTCATATACATACACATATATACATACATACGTATATTTATATAAGCATATGTATGATCTATACATATAGCTGTATATATGTTTACACTCTCATACACACAAATTTATATGTGTGTGTCTGTGTGCATGTGTGTCTGTCTGTCTGTGTCTGTGTAACTGTGTGTGCGCGTGTGTGTAAACATTGGAACAAAGAGTTGGCTATAAATTATAAAATAAAAAAATGGAGACCCGCCACTGACATCAGAGTGTTCAGATATATTTATTGAAGCGGAAATTTCAAATTTTGCGATTCTAGTCTGCACACACGCAGGCACAGACACACAGACACACACACACACACACCACACACACACACAAACGCACGCATGCATATACTTCTTTTATTATGATTAATTCTCGTTAAGAAAGACAAGGCAGAAAACTACGAAATTTAAATTAATAAGGAATTGAAATTACTTGAAAATTAATTGTAACGATTGATTCTCATCTGCTGTAGCATGGGGATAACTGACGACATGTTTCGGCCGTATAAGACCTTTTTAGTAAATAGTGAATTCTAGCTCTCAAATTGATTATAAGGAAATATAAAAGATTCTTGGAAAATAGCGCTCAATGACGTCACTATTTAAAGGAACGAGACCAGAAAACGCAGTCGTGTGTGTACTCTGGTGTTTATAGAGACAGTCATACCAATATAATAAATCTATAATCCAAAGAATTCTGTCTCTCGTTCCCAGGATTATATGTCCATTATATTGTTCCTGAATATTATTGAGAATCTAAAGGGCTGTATCATCGAAGTTCAATTCTTAAGGAGAAGCAGGAGTGTTAGAGAAAGAATAGAGAGAGGAGAAGAGACCGACAAAAAGAATAGAGAACGAAAGCAGTAAAATATAAGACTTCATCGATGCCAGAAAACTTGCATCGTTGATGCCTTGTTATTAGGATTCAACAAAATATGACTACAAGAACGATCTCTTAATCACATTTATTAAATAGGCATTACCATAATTTCAATAAAGTACCATAGAAATTCTATGAAATGGACTGTTATTGAATAGAAAGATTCTTGCCATTATTATTAGGACATATCGAACTAAAGAATAACAAGACGGGTAGATATTTAGATGAAAGCTAACGTTGCAATAGGAGGGAGTATATGATTGCGGTTGGATGTATAGGTTTGTTGATTGAAAGGGAAGTCAGTTAAGTAATATTGTAGTATATTTACTGTCAGTGTATAGCCTGCAGTTTGTTTTGGATTTTATTGTTTGCAGAATTCTTCTTGAAAGCTTCTATATTTTGGAAGTTTTAGAATATAAATATCAGGTATTGGAAGAGAAGAAGGAAACGTTGGTTTGACTGAATATATTCTGAGGAATTAAGAATGGAAAGGAAAGGAAAATATCCTTTTATTTAGGCCCGCAGCAAGGATGGGTGGAAGAATTGTATGTAATCGAAACTTAGTATCATAGATTAAAAAGAAAGAAAAGAAAAGAAAAAGAAAATACGATGCCTATATGGTCAATCGAAATAGCTTGAGGAATATGGTAAGAAGATTGCGATTGTATGGTAATAGTGAGAAACAAGTGGGTTATGAAGTAATTCCAGCGGATTAATGAAGCTTGAAACTGAAGGAAAAAAGATAGAGATTTGGTATAAATGACAGGAAATTAACTTTATTTTCAGAGAAAGCAACGTTTTGGAAAAGAAGAAATCCTTGATTATACAGCAGAGATGTTATGGATTAACAATCAGCAAATACTTGAGTTAATTCCATTTACTGAACAGAAAAGAAATTTAGTCTGCTTGATAATTTTCAGGAAAAATACTACAATATAAAAATGAAAAAGTTAATATAAAAAGAAATATAACTAAATAATCGCAATAACCAAAGAATTGTTTTAGAGTTCTGCCAAAAGCAATTCCATAACTGAATTTATCATTCAAATCACTTGAGTGTTGTTTATTAATTTTGTTTTTTCAATTTTGAACTAGAATCTATGTTTGTTGTGTTGCTTTGCGTTAAGAGAAAAGTAGATTTATCCGGAAAACGCATTATTTTTCGCATGAAACATCGCTGTTGTCATCCGGTGGATTAAGTTTGCGCGGGAAAAGTGCCAGCCTAGAAGTAGCGCCATAGTCGTGATAAGGATCAGCCTGTGCTGCCTGAAAGCTGAAAGGATCAAGTAATAAGTTGTTCTAACACGATGACCAGATTCGCTTATTTCCTTTGCTTTGGCAAAAAATATCTATCGATCGCCATAGCAACGGAACAGATCGTTAACCATTTATATAGAAGAATGAAACTGAAATGAAAATATAACCAAAGAATATTAAATTTTTTTTCTCCGTTAAATTCTTCTGTTACTTTCTGTGAGGATGGAAATGAAAGATAAGTGTTCTTAGCTTTGTCCACTCCACCATTGCAATGAATTTTCGATGCGAAAATCAATATCAATCCTTGAACGAGTATCGTATGGAGAACTGGAGTACAAACCTAAGGAGTATGTCCAAAGTATTTACTCATCCAGACGGGTTATTGTTGCTGCTAACCATTGATGTTTAGCCCTGTGTCAGGCCTGACTCATCAGCCTCCTGATCATATGTATTCCAGCCATGACTAAGCCCCTCTCTTTCTACATGAGGGACTAAATACTTCCGTGTTTCCTTCCCTTTTACTTCAGACAATAACGAGTGATTTGAAGATTTGCGTGCTATTTCTATCAGATCAAGCGATATGATAGAGGTTTCCTCATTAGCTCATAGTGTGAATTAGAGTTAATGATGTTCAGCTATATCAAAGCCAGTTACTTTTCATTATAACAATATGTGGCGGCATCTACACTTGCAACTGTAGTAGTTTAAAGTCGACATCAGATTAAATATAGGGAAAATCTGCTGCCTCAAGGCTTTATGCATTCTTAGAAGCACATCTTCATTGTAGCCTACAAGAAGACATCTGAATTTTGCACTAAAAACAAAGAAAAAAAAATGCTTTTGTACTTTCCATTGTATTATATTTATTGTAAAGTTCTTAAATTCTTAACAAAGTCATTGAAAGTTCAGTCACCGTATTTTGTTTCTTACTTAAATATTTATAATTAGATTTTCACAATAAATGTAATTATATTTTCCCTATATTCAATAAAAATTTCTTTGACGCAACTTTATTAGATTACATTTAATTGTATGTGACCTTCAAGTATAAAAAGGTTTCCTTATCCCCCCCACACATCTACTGTCGTCTGTCAAATTGGAAGTATTTTCTATTTGCTTATGTTGTTCTTCTCTAAGTTCACAGCTTCAGTGAAAACATACTAACATTGCCACAATAATGTACAGTAAGTATTTTACCATATTTATATAAGTTCACTTTAAATGTTATCAAACATAAGTGACTTTATCCGTGGCTGACTGGTTAAGAATTTCCCTTGCTAACTATAGTGTTTCCGGTTCAAACCTAATTTAGAGTACTTGACTCCTTTTTCTTTCAACTAGAAACTGTGGCCATGAATCTTGGGCAAGTTTCTTTCTCCATAGCCTTAATTTGACCACCGGGATGTGGTACATGAATGCAAGATATAAGTAATGTTAACTGCTAGACTTAATTCTTTGCTCGGTCTCATACCATCGCCTGATCTTAAAACGAATTGTCCGAAGTGGAGTTCACTTCCGGCAAGATTCCCGTCCTTATCATCAGCTCTTTTACACCCACCAGTCTTGAAGCTACTGACAAAGATAATAGCATTCCGATTTTCGCCTCTGGTTAAGTCAAGTAAAGCAAAAATATCAAAAACATAAAGAAGAAAAACAAAATGAATGTCGGGGAAAATATGTTAAGTCAACGATAGCGGCGTAACAATTGTTTTAGGGATTGGTTGTTGTTGTTGTTGAGTTTTAGGTCAATCCTATTCAAGCAACGAAAATATTTTCTTTGTAACCATACACAATGTTAGAGTGTATCTAACTCTACAAAATCCAAGGCTTTCCTCCTTTCAGGCTGTATGGCTGATTTAAAGCAAGTTTGACTGTTATTTCTAGCATACTGTCATGGTCAGTTAGTTCGTAATTGGGTCATAGGCTAAATTATAAACTATAATTAGGGCAAAACATATATCGTCGTAGTGTATCAGATAGAGATTGAATTTAATCAAATTCAACAGGAATATGGAATGAATACTCAATATAATATTTAAATATATTTCATTTGAGAATATAGCAAATATCGAAATGGAAAATTTAAAATCTCATTCAGTCGAAGTTATGTTCCAGCGTTGGCTTCTAGACGAAGTTATTTGTTTTGAGATATATCTCTACGGGTAAAGACTTGCGTCATGATTTTCAATTTTTCGCTTCCTCAAAATCTACGACACAAACCTCATCAAAAACAGAAATTGTTTTGGAACGTAATCAATGATTGAAAGACAAATGAAAATTTACAAATGTCAGTAACTTATTTCTTCATTTGTAACATTGTGCCTGTATAATCGTCATCGTCGTGGAGTATAGTAAAAACCGTTGGGCAAAGATGAATTCGTAGCAAAGAGCAGATACCATAACGTGACTTCAGTCCCTAAAAAATAATATTCTAAGTAGATACCATCGGAAAAGACACGACCACCTCCACTTTTGTGACAAATGCAATTTCATTAAATTAACGGACCTTCATTTTTCAGTGAGAATTAAACCAATAATATTTCGGAATTAAATGATTCGCGATTTCCTTGTCGTTATTTTTCACCTCACTTCTTATTTGAAGCTAAAATTCTGGACGTTGGCAGGTGAATCTCATTTTCTCCTGATTTTAATTCTTCTTGTCAAGTTCACCAATAAACAACACTGCAATAAAACAACAGATTCCTGCTAGTTTACAGAGGTAACAGCTCCGGAAATCAGTTACAAGCTGTATAAACGAAACACAAATACAAACTACACATACTTAAAAAATAAAATAGTATTAAAAATTGGTCTTTTAATGGCTGTTATTGACACAAAATTTTTAAAGGTCAAATATTGATTTTTAACGTATCAATAATCAGCAGTTTCCGTGTTATTGTATTGTCGTAAACGTTTTCTTTCTAAACAGGTTAAACAAATATTTAGACAAGACTGGTCGTCGAATCCTCTCCTTACGCGGCATTTTATCATCGTAAAGCAAGCAAGAGTTAGATGTCTGGATAGAGCTGTGGACAGAACGGCAACAACAGAGAGACATATTAGTGTCAGGCGAGAGACGTAAGTGAACAGAAATGAAATAAGAGACAATGTACACATATAAGCAGGGGTACAGTGTACATATGTAGTGTAGGTACGTATGTGGGTAAATATGTATACGTATATGTATGTACTCATGGGTGCATATATATATATATATATATATATATATATATATTATATATATATATATATATAATATATATATAGATGCATATATATGTATATATATAGTAAATGACCAAAAATCAAGAACAAGCACAAGAAAAAACAACAACGCGAGGACGTAGTACATGCAAGTTTTAGCAGACGCTCGGGAAGGAAAGAAAGGTGGTTTTACGTTTCGAGCAAGGCTTTTCTTCAGAAACAGGAGACACAGGAAAGCTGAAGAGAAAAAGAAGACTAGGAAAAAAATCGCCAACGATATATATATATATATATATATATATTCAACAACAATTGAGGAACGGCCTCAATAGGCCATTCGACCCACTAGAAAGAGCAGCCAGGACTCAAACCGCCAAGTAGTAGTAATTCAGAAATTAAAGGAAAATTAAAAAACATTTACCTTATTCATCTTTGATTTTTAAATTTTTTAATTTTTTAAATTCTTTTAATTTTCCTTTAATTTCTGAATTACTACTACTTGGCAGTTTGAGTCCTGGCTGCTCTTTCTAGTGGGTCGAATGGCCTATTGAGGCCGTTCCTCAATTGTTGTTGAATTTATATATATAGTCTCTGACTATTTTCTCTTTCTCACTAAACCGCTGGTGGCGAAAAAGTTTTTATTGAATTTTTTGCTACCCTATATTGATTAATATATATATGCGCGCGCGCGCGTTTGTTAACGATAAATACATTATACTAAGACTGCCTACTATTACATGTTCGAAATACGCTTCAGCTCTCACAACAAGATTATAGCCACATGATAACGTTTAGAAGTGCCGTGCGTATGCACACATAGACGAGCAGCATTTATTTAATACTAGCCTTGCCCGGGTTTAAGTTACGATTATTAAGCTAATCAAGTTCTTTATTTCAAACCTAACTAAGTAATATAGACGTCAAATTTGGGCGAAATCAGTTGAATTTAGTTATATATATTATTTAACAATTACAATATATTTATATTTAAAATAAATATATTGTAATTGTTGTGTGAGAAAGTATATATACTATGATTATAAAACATAGTGTCTTTCAAAAACAAAAAACAAAACCTTTTACATTTTATTTTTTATGAACGTCATAACTTTCTCTCTCTCTCTCTCTCTCTCCCCCCGTCTCTCACTTTGTCTTTCCCGTGAAACTCTCTGCCTCCTTCTTCCACTTTTCTTTATCTTATTCTTTTTTCTTAGACGCTGGCAAAAAAGCTAAGGCTAATATCTTTTGTGGCTAAAAGCTATGTCTGAACATAGGTATTTACGCTACCAACGGGTGCCTTGGGGTAAAAATAAGTTAACAAAACCCAAATAGGATGTTGACAAATGTCCTCCTAAAATTTGAGCAACATGCGTGCTAATTTGTGGACGTGCATATATTATAATCACGTACACGCACGCACACACATTCTTCCTTTTGTAGATATGATTACATACAAAGTTATACAGTTAATACAATGATATATATAGCTCTCGTTCACCGAAACGTACGGAGCGTTTATTTGACTTCTCTTTTCGTCAATCAAAATGATTCAAATATGTATGTGCGTGAGTGTATATGCATGCATGTATTTATATATGTATGTATGTATGTATGTATGTATGTATGTATGTATGTATGTATGTATGTATGTATGTATATATATATATATATACATACATACATGCATGCATACATACATACAAGCACACAGATGCATATGCGTGTTTGTGTAAATATTTATAATCCCATAACATACACAGATATAAATATACGCATAAACAAATGCATTTATTTCCGTACGTGTCTATCTTTTTGTCTTCTCTTTGAGTTTTATTTAAAGACTTTTTAAGAGAGTCCATAACGGTCGCAAACAAGAAGACATGAGTTTTTGAGTTGAGAGAGTTCCTGGTGTTTGTAAATATGTAGTTGTGTTAAGGGTCGATACCCACACTTGACTGTGCGTCCATTCTCCAAAAGACAACTATATATGAATGTAGGCATGTATGCTTGTATGTATATATCTATGTATGTATATAAATATACCTACATATGTAAGCATCAGTCGTTCTATCTACCTATTTATCAGGTTCTGTCCCTCAGTCTCTCTCTAACACACCCACATACACATAAAAAATCCATAAACACACACACTCACATTTATTTATTTGCATATAATTATTTCTTCTAATTACGAGAGAGACAGATCTATCAATACCAATGTGAAAATCATTAGACTGACTGTTGGAACGGATCTGGAAGAATAAGAAAGCTATTCTTCAGAAGTCGGTGTAATAGAAGCTGGAACAGTCATGGCAAAGAATAATCAATCTTCCATATTCCACTAAACTACAGGCTGGAATAAAGCCAAACTATTGGAAGAAATCGATAGAACAGAACTAAAATGGAGGCTATGGATGTACGTAAGAAGGTGTGTATGGAAGTAGGTACATACATATGCATATATGTATATATGTGTGTTTGTGTATGAATGTATGTATGTATCTATGTATCTATGTATCTATGTATATATATATACATGCATATAAATACAATATATATATATATATATATATATATTATATGTGTGTGTGTGTGTGTGTGTGTGTGTGTCTGTGTATGTTGTGTGCAGTGTGCTTGTGTATGTGTGTGTAAGTAGGCATGTATGTGTATATATCTGTGTGTGAGTGCATCTTTCAATATATGTATGTAGTTGTAGTGGATATATATACGCCAATAAGTAAGCTCTCTCTCTCTCTCTCTCTCTCCTCTCTCTCTATAATATATATATATTATATATATATATATATATATCTATAGAGAGGAATACAAGTTTGCACGTGCGTATGTATGCTTGTACGCATGAGTATGCATTTATGTATATGTGGTGTGTGTGTGGAGGTACGTATATACCTATGTTGTACATATATATGTGTTTTCTTTCTCCTGATTTTAATTCCCAAAAAAAATAATTCCGTCCATTTCCTGTTCGATGACAACATTGTCCCGAATTATAATTTTCTTGTCTACTGTTTTTCAAAAGACGAATTATTCTTTCCGTTTTTATAAGCTATGACTCTGTAGATATTAAGAAAGTCTTGCAGATTTCTGTTTCTCCGAAGAACATGATCGTTTTCTGAACGCAAGATGTTCCTCAACAGACAGCTGTTACAAGGGAGATAATCATTTCATCAATCATTTTTCAATGTATATGAATTTGATTTACAGAAACAAGGCAAATGATGCGTAGCTTTGTGGTAAGAAGCTTGCTTCCCAACCACATGGTTCCAGGTTCAATCTCACTGCGTGCCACCTTGGCAAGTGTCTTCTGCTATGGTTTCGGGCCGACCAAAGCCTTGTACTGGCTTTGGTAGACGGAGATTGAAAGAAGCCCCTCGTATGTTTATATATATATATATATATATATATATATTATATATATATTATATATATATATATATACATATTTGGGCACAGGGCGTCATGAAACGTGTACAATAAAAAAGTACGAAGCACGAGTATATTTTATATTTTATATTTGATAAGAGGAGGTGTAATTTATAGCCTGCCTCCCCACCACCGCACACTCAGTGACACTGAAGTGGTCAAAGCTGAAATTCTTAGAACCCCCTTGGAGTCGGTGTCCTGTCCAGCAGACCAAAGAAAATTCTTTCCTTTTTCTTCCCTCTCCCTTCCCCTCCTTCTCTTTAGCACTTGACTGAAATACAAACGCGCGCACACACACACACACATATACACATACACATACACACATGTTCTCTCTCTCACTTTCCCCTCATCCACCTCACCCTCTTGTGCTGTCTTGTTCCTCCCCACCACTACGACTCTATAAAATGATTAAAATTCCCCACAAAGGAATTATTTTGATTTGAAAACCCCACTAGAATGGGAGAAAGCACTAATGACCTAAATGATATGATATATATGTAAAAAATGTAATATATAAATAAATATCTGTAAATATAAACCATCCGATCTTCTGATTACCTCATTTCTTCTAATATATATATATATATATATATATATTAAGGTATGTAGAAAAATACAACATGGACAAGAACGTATAACTCTTAGAAGACGATACAATAAACACGGACAGGACATTCGAAACCCTCAGTCTTCAGTCAAGAACCGGATCATCGTAGTAATTTCGGCTGATTAATCTTGAGATTACCAGATCACGGCCAGCCCTCCAAGAAAAACTAAGCAACGAGCATTAGAAAAACTAAGCTGGGAGCGTAGATTTCCTGGAAGAAGGATCGAATGCACATACATACATATATTTCGTTTTTGGATTTGGTTTGCAAGATTCTTTATGTGAGTTCGTGTGTTGAAGCATATCCCGGGGAGAGTCATTTTTGTGCCTATTAATTTAACACACTCACCGGTAAAATTTCCCCTCATTTCATATTGTTGTTTTCCTAAAATTTTCATTGCGTTTCTGTCCGTTATTTAAACTGCGTTCCTTTTTGCTTGTTTGTGCGCAAGTGTGTGCGTGAGTGTGTGTGTGTGCCTATACATGCATGTATGTATATATGCATGTGTGTGTGTGTGTGCATATGTATATATGTATGTGTGGGCATGTCTGAGTGTGTGTATTTTGCAACTATGTACCGTGTTTGCATGTATGTGCATATATATATATATATATATATATATATATATATATATATACATACATACATATCTGAATGTATGTACGTATCTATTTGTGTGACCCCCCACCATCGCTTTACAACCGATGTTGGTGTGTTTATGTTCCCGTAAGTTATCGGTTCGGCAAAAACAGAGCGATAGAATAAGTACTGGGCTTACGAAGAACTAGTCCTGGGGTAGATTTGTTCGACTAAGAGCGGTACTCCAGCATGACCGCAGTGAAATGACTGAAACAAATAAAAGAAAAAGAATAAAATTATTTAATTATATTTGTTTTCTTATTACGAAGTCTTTAAAATCTCTCGGCAGAATTTCATTCGTTGTAAGAAACCATCAACATTAAATGACCTGAGATATATTAATATATAATATACATGCTCTCATTCGAAGGTGGAACATTGCTATTGAGAGAAATTTTAACTATGTTGAGAAGTAGGGATGTGATCCACAAAGGACCAGCTTCATTTTGATGTATGATACATGTTCCTGTGTTGGTAATTATACCTGTCCTGAACAAAATGGTATTACTTCTTGACTCACCTTCGCATTAATTATCCTATAAAAGGAAACCTCATTTACATATGGAAATTCTCCAAGTGATGCCAAACTTTGAAACAGAGGGTCTTGTATCACATCATCTGATTCCAATAATAATTTGTAAGTTTCAAAGTTTATTGGTTGTCTTGGATTTTGCAGGATCCTCGTCGATTCTCTATCGATGCAGTATCGTTCTGCAAAATTTTGATTAACAGATTGCCTTCACCACAGACTATGTTTTTTGTTTTGTCGCTTATTTTCTTGCTTCAAACAATAATATAAAATCGGATATTTTTATATTTGATCGATACTTATATTTATCAGCTTCAGTATATTCATCAGTATTGGTAATTTTTTTCCTTGTATAAGTCATTCCCCTTCGATTACCAATGATATAACCTTACCCCACCACACACATTGTTGAAGGCGCGAAACTATAAACGCTCAAGACAATATGAAATAATTCGTTTTTGGAATTGCCTTTCAAAGAACATAAATAATAGCATGTTTATATATCGGGATACAAAGGTTACAAGGTATCTTTGTATTCGTTTCAGCCATTGTACTGTGGCCACGCTGGGGCATTACCTTGAAGAATTTTAACCAAATGAATCGACTCCCTACTTAGGTTTTTTTTTCGGTACATCATCTACCGAATCTTTTCGCCAAACCGCTAATTCAAGGGAACGTAAATATACAAACACCGGTTGTCAAGCGACGGTGGAGGAAAACACAAACATAAAGATAGATACACATACATATTTATACACACACACGCACACACACACACATATATATATATATATATACAGGGTAAAAATTATTAAATAAATTATTTATATCAGTGGTTAACATGTGTGATAAAAGTCAGGAGGCATAACTATTTTTATAATCTTTTCTACTCTAGACAAAATGACCGAAAATTTGAGGTAGGGGGCTAGTCGATTAGATCGACCTCAGTACGCAACTGGTACTTAATTTATCGACCCCAAAAGGCAAAGTCGACATGAGCGGAATTTGAAATCAGAATGTAAAGACAGACGAAATACTGCTAAGCATTTCACCCAGTGTGTTAACGTTTCTACCAGCTCGCCCCCTTATAAATATTTTTATAATATAATAGTGAATAAGAACTTATACACGGAAAGGAGACCTCTCTAGCATGTAAGGAGTCTATATGATGGTCTCCTCTCCGTGTATAAACTCTCATATACAATTATATATATATATATATATATATAATATATATATATATATATATATATATATATATATATACACACATATATATATATATAACGGCGGTGCATCAGCATGGCCGCAGCTCTGAGCTGAAACTAGAACAATATATATATAGATATATGCGGCGGGCTGCTTTCAGTTTCTGTCAACCAAGTCCCTTCACAAGGCTTTTAGTCTGCCCGTGTCTCTAGTAGATTACATTTGCCCAAGGTGCCATCGAGTGGGACTGAACCAGGAACCATATAGTTAGGAAGGAAACGTCTAACTACACAGCTAAGTGCAAGTATTATCTGGTGTAGAACTCATTATTTTGTTAGAATGGGTCGATATGTTTATTATATGGAAACCGATAGATTACTGAACGCTTTGCCTTTGGCTGATCTGTTGACGAGCGTCGCGCACAATCAAGTCAAAAGCGTCCTTCTGAGTGCAGTCAACGTTTTATATAAGCATTTTTCCTTCTCTCTCTATCTCTCCTATACACACATACATACATACATACATACATACATACATACATACATACATACACACATACACACACACATATACATATATATATAAACACATATACTTACATATTTATTTGTGTCCGTATATATTTAAACATATATGTACGTACATTATATATATGTTTGTGTGTTTGTGTATAGACATTATGCTCATATCTGTATGTGCGTGTGTGTATCTAAATACATGTAAACTAAATTTAGATATGTTTCTAATCTGCGCGTGTGTCTGTTTTTTGCGTGCATTTTTGAATGTGTTTGTTAAAAGAAATAACAGTTGAAAAACCTTTAATAATTACTTCTATATTATACAGCTACTCCCAAACGTATAATTTAGATATACACATATAATACACACACACACACATACACACAAACACATACACAGGCACACGCATGCACGAACGCACACACACACACACTTAGTGGCACCTTAGGCAAGTGTCTTCTGCTATAGGCTCGGGCCTACCAAAACCTTGTGCGTGGATTTGGTAGAAGTCCGTCGTATATATGGGTGTATGTGTGTATATGTGTGTGTGTATGTGTGTGTATATATATTTGTGTGACCCCCATCGCTGGACAACCGATGCTGGTGTGTTTACGTCCCCGTAACTTAGTGGTTCGGCAAAAAATTACTAGGCTTACTAAGAATAAGTCCTGGGATCTATTTGTTCGATTAAAGGCGGTGCTCCAGCATGGCCGCAGTCAAATGACTGAAAGAAACAAAAAAGTGAAAGAGTAAATGAGAGATACACATATACACAGTTATCCTAACACTCATTATACAGTTTGTGAACTGCCGCTGCCTTCATCTGTTTTGGTTCAACTGCAAAGAATATAAACTCGCTGTTCTTTTGTGCAATACATGACGTTCTTCCAGTTGCTATTGCTGCATTATCACACTCCAATGCATCCGGGTAACTGAAAGGTTGTAATCATGTATTAAAACATGGCCGTTGTCAATACATGTTTTCCCGTTTCTACTTTTCCACTTCATTGCTTTTCGATTAATCTGGTTATTTAACCGACCAACAAACCGTCGATGTGTAATTAATATTATAATTACAATTCTCATGGGTTCTAAATTATGACATCTCAGACTAGGCGCAAGATCACATTAAACGGAAAGAGATGCAACAGTCGCGGAAATCAAACCCAGTACTTAATTCGTACTTGATTTTATCAATCTCAGAAGAATGAAAAAAATGAATTTCTCTTTGGTTGGATTTGAACTCAGGACGTAAAGACAGGAGACTAAATACTATAAAACACGTTACCTGACGAATGTGTCACGGATTCTGATAATCCTCCACTTTAAATATTTAAATATTGATTTGAAATTTTAGCACAAGACCTGTAAGTTCCAAGCAGGGATAAATCGATTAAATCGAACCCCGAGTTCAGCTGGTACTTATATTTCTCGATCTCGAAAGGATGAAGGGTAAAGTTCACCTCGCTGGAATTTGAACTCAGAACGTAACGATGGAAGAAATACCACTAAGCATTTTGCCACGAATGCTAACGATTCAGCCAACTCGCTGCTTTGCCATGTTTAAATATTAAATGCCAGGAATAAATTGAAGGAAAATACAAATCTTTCATATGTCGGTTAGTGTCCCCTTCTCGTTAAGAATCTGGTTGAACAGATCTTTATGAAAGCAGCTACTTGCAACGGTAGCAGATATGTCTAACATCTTCCATATGCATGACGCTAAATGGAGATTTACCCACCTTCTAGGCTCTAATGAGTATAAGGTAGGTATGTACGGATCTCTTATCCGACTCTAATCCTGAATCTACCTTCCACTACTTAACAAGAATTATGCTTCAGCCTTTTTGTTTTGTTTTTTGGAAAAATTCGATCTCTGATATGTGTAGAATAAAATCAAAATACTTGCTGATTCCAAACATATCAATAACCTTGACATAACTATCGATTTTTCCCCACTTATGTGAGAAGGACACGAATATCTTAGAGCATAAAACAGAGTGTGTCATTTACCAACATGCAATTGAAAAGACCTTCAGGATGATTTACAAAATAAAATTATCTATTTACCCACATACCTCCCTGTCTATCTATCTAGCTATCTATCTATCTATCTATCTATCTATCTATCTATCTATCTATCTATCTATCTATCTATCTATCTATCTATCTATCTATCTATCTATCTATCTATCTATCTAGCTATCTATCGTCCTATCTATCTATCTATCTATCTATCTATCTAGCTATCTATCTAAATACCAATATATTTATATAAGGATGCATATTCTGCAATAAAGTTTTTTTTGTGTTTTCATATATGTTTCTTACTTCTCTCTTTAAATTATTCATTTATATTTATAGTGTACATAATGATTTTTCGTCACGTAGTTCCAGTGGTAAAACAAAAGGAAACCACGAATTAAAATCTTTAGAACAATAATAATTTTCGAAGGACTGTGTCAGCACTTTCACTTCCATATGAAACACAATATCTAGATAGTTGGCAGTGAACACCATCCACATCATCCGTACTTGGTGACATAAGCCTTGAATATGAATGACTTTTATTACATGTGTGAATCACTGCCATTTTTCATAGCACTGGCACAGCAGAGATTTAATATTAAAATATTTGGAAAAATCCTCAATAATAAGGTTTTTTCCTTCTACATCTAATGTCCATTGGACTTAGTGTTTTTTTTTCCAATACAAAGTAAATAATCTAGCTCTAAAATTCTTTACAAAATACATGTAAATATATGTTTCGTTTGCCCATCTATTTAATGCCGCTTTCAGCTCATTTGTTGTAAAATGTCATCATTTCTGACGGTACTGGTGTACTAGTGTACATATATATATATCAGTAGTGTGTGTGTATAATTGAAGGCAATCATTAGAATTATATGGATCACCTGAAGGATATAGGTGTGAACATTAATTGAGAGAAATTGAGTGTTAATAGTAAAAAGATATCGTTTATGATACATTCCGTTTGAAAACAAGGTGTTTCTCCAAATGAGAGTTTAGTCCAGAATATATTAAATGTTTCTCCTTCTTCTGAAAGGAATGAATTGGAGATCTTTAAAAGATTGGCAAATTTTCATGGTTAATATTTACTAAATATCTTGAAATTATCAAACTGGGTGCAAATTTACACATGAAAACTATTGTAGAATTTGGTTGTACAAATATTTAGTGAAGAGTATTCGATAATTTAGAGAGTGTTCTTGCTGAGAATCTGGCAGCATTTACATTTCATTCTGAGCGAGATATGGCAAATATATTAATGCTAGGGGAGACGTTTTACAGGGTGCAACACAAAACGTGCAACATACTCAGGCCGACAAGCGTTTTAACAGCAAACAAACGGTGTACGCCTGCACAAAATGACATACAAGCGTTATATAAATTATATTTAATGTTATGAAAATGATATACAAAAGTTATATACGAACATTTTAAGAACAAAGACCGTAGACACCAGCGCACAGATGATAGTAAGTGAAGATGAAACGATAAAATATAATTTATATGAAGAAACCATTTCTATCTGCTTAACTTTACAACGGCCAAAGCAATGGCCGTAAAAATATATAACGTTTCCCTGTCACACCCTACACATGGCGTTTTATCGCAGGATTATTTACCCTCTGACAAATTTATTTAAATGGTCAACCTCTACTATATTCAATTATAGAAATATTAAAAGGGAAGATTTGGAGAAATGTGCTCTCTATAGATACTATTTGACATTTTTACTTGGCAGCACATTCTTGCTTAGTTCTCATAGAAGATCCCTTGTAATCAGTTCTCGTAAATAATTTTCAAATATTACCTTTTAGACAATGTTTAATTTTGCCGTGTAGCTAACAACATTCGATGTTGATACTGCTTTTGGTATTTCATATCTGTAATATAAACAGGCAACGATTCTCAGACATTAACCTCTCGAAACGACTTCGGAGGGAGCCTCGCAATCGGAGAATTTGCTATGCCGCTCTGATACCGTCACTACACCATCCACTAACCAGCCGATAGAATACTGAGAAGATTCCATCATGCGTTGTTCTGGCTGACCCCTCAGATCGAAAAAGAGCTTTAGAATCTGAATAATCATTTGGAAATAACAGCACTCACTACAAGATTTCCCTACCACTGTAATATTCAGAAACATCAAACTAATGAATCTAAACCCATGTATTGTATACATATGTATACACACACACACGCATATATATATATATATATATATATATACATGGTGGCTGCCCCTTCGTTATCGAGTATGGCCATTGCACGAAGCTTAATCAATGTTGTTATCGTGCAATGCCTGTGCAAGAAGATTTTTTTAAGTGAGGAAAGGCTGTGCACTGAGTCAATCCCACTCATTAAGCAACAGCAGTCATAATCCGAAAAGAAGAACAAGTCAACATCATCGGTAACCACTGAGCTGCAGATTTTATATCGGAGTTATCCCAGTTACCTGAGTTACCTTCTCCTAGAAGGATGCCCTAACAAAGGCTAGAAGTCCTTCACTCCCAATGGTTTAACTACGCGATCGGGTATTCAGTCCGATTATTTCTATGTTCCCGCGCATGATACATCCTTAAGACATTTATTGGATGGCCGTTGACTCTCAAGAGTTCCTCCACCCTTTGACGGGTTTTGTTTTTCTTCCCGCAGGGTGTCCAATAAACACCCTCCTCACCAAGCGAGCTTGGTGGGGTTGCCGGTTTAGTCGCCGACGATCCGACCATGCAACAGGTTGCAATGTGTAATATATATATGTTATATATACATACATACATACATAAATGAGTGTGTGTGTGTATATGAGTGTGTGTGCGTGCCTTTGCGCGCGCGAGCGTATGTTTCTCACTGCTTCTGTCCCCCGCAACTACTGCACAAGTGCTGTTGGAGTATTTGCGTCTCCGCAATCTAGTTGTTCTGCAAAGTTATCGATAAAATAAGTCCCAGGTTGAAAAGAGAAATAAGCAGTAGGGTCGTTTCGTTCTACCAAAATTCTTCAAAGTTGCACCCCAGCATGGCCGCAGTCAGATGACTGAAACAAGTAAAAGAAATACACACACACACACACACACGCACACACACACACGTATATAAATGTCAATGTCATATTACTTTAAAGCGCAATTACGGATAACGATCCAACAATGAGTGATTGTAGAGTTTACACGGAAATACTCAAGTTTATGGTAAGAATCAAGATGGCTGGGAGTTCGTAACACACACACACACACACTATCTCTCTCTCTCTCTCTCTCTCTCTCTCTCACACACACACACACACGCACAAATCATGAGTAATTCAGGATAGAAATTTAGTGGTACCGCTACAAATTTGATAATTCGTGTTTTGTAGGATTCATGTCCGAGACTGTGAGAGCTGGGATGGTGTCAGTTTTCCTGAAGCATACAAGGGCTGTTTTATACACCATGCATATTTAGAGAGGAGACTAGTCGTTGCTGTCATGGATAACGTTTACATGATGGATGATGTACAACAGGAGATGCTACAGAAATATTACACATGGGTGAGTAAGAACTAAGAAACTAGTTTAATACATTTTACGTTCAACATGTCAGCTCTTTAATCAGGCACTTATCATTGGTAAAATGGTAACTAGAGTGTCTATAAGTGTCCCTAATGTAATTAATACCGAGCGAGATATGTTTAATGGTTTCATGCCGGGAATGGAAACCGGGTCGTGATCGCAGTTTGACTGGTTTTTCGGAAGTATAGATCTCTCGTTCCCTACGGTATTGACTGCCAGTAAAAAAAAAAAAAAAAAAAAATAATGCTAATATAGAGAGTTTTACGAGGGAGCAATAAATTATGAAGAACAACAATAATGATAAAAATAATAAATTCCATTATCTTAAAACAAACGAAAAAAAATACAGGAAAGATACAAGGAAATATGAAAATAAAAGAAAGTAAATATAAATAAAGAAAAAAATTCGGAGCTAAACGAATTTGTTTTGTTTTTAAACTGATGTTAATCCAACGCAATGTGGTCACTTAGGCCTTCCAAGCACGAACCGCTTATAACTTTAGCGATAAGGAAGGAATAATACTAATAATAATGATGATGATAATAATAATAATGATGATAATAATAATGATAATAATAATAATAATAATAATAATAATAATAATAATAATAATTATTATTATTATTATTATAATGATGATAATAACAACAATAACAACAATAATAATAATAATAAGTACTTCAGTAAATAGCATTAAAAAGTACACTAATTGTATTATTGAAACATATTCCAAACAAAGAAAACGATTGAATTAAGAATAAAAAATGGACGAAGTGTAAATAAACATACATACATGCATATATACATACATACATTTACAAATACATATGTGTACACACACATTCATACACCTATATATATACTTATATACATATATATATATATATATATATGCATGTATACATGTATGTATTTATACGTATAGATATACAGACATGTGTGTATATAAGTATATATGTATATATATATATATATATATATGTATATATATATATATATATATGTATATATATATATATATATATTATATATATATATATACATATACACACACACACACACATATATATATATATATATATATATATATATACATATATACATATATACATATATATATACATATACGTATACACACATATATATATACACAAACAGGCATACATACACACACACATACACACGCACATATATGGGAAATAAGTAGATAAATAAAGAATTTTGGTGGAGATGGAAAGTGTTTTCCGCTGCTGGTAAACGAACCATTTGCAATAGATTGCAATGATATATATTCATGCCTCATAGAATTAAAACATTGAATCGAGACGCGAACATAGAAAATATTCTGTTTGGCGCTTCCACTTGGGTGGATGTAAAAGGAGAGAATATGAAATGAACAAAAAAAAAAAAAGAAAAAAAGGAATGGGTAAAATAGCTAATAAATAGAAAAATAATAAATGTAGAAAACAAAGAAGAAAAGGAAGAATGAGCAAGCGAAGAATGGTTTGTAGGTCAGCACGCCAAGATGGCGTCATTTTACATTCTCCCACCGGAAAGAATATATTATTGAAAGTTACAGTTTTGATATATCCAACAAGTTTTAAGTGAAAGCTTTGCAGAATGAAGAGCAGATGAACAGAGAGAGAGAGAGAAGAGAGAGAGAGAGAGAGAGAGATAGAGTGCGAGAGAGAGAGTGCGAGAGAGAGAGAGGAGTGTGATAGATAGATAGTTAGATAGGTAGATAGGTACATAGCGAGAGAAAGAGAGAGAGGGAGAGAGGGCATTGCAATTTAAACTGGATATATGACGTCAAAGTTAAGAATGTAAGGGAGAATGGAGAGATTGGACGTAAATGTAGTCTTGAATATTCTAGAATGGAAATGGAATTCGGAGTTGAAATGAAATAAGCTTAAAAAGAAGAACGATTTGCATGTTATAACAAGATTTGGAGCTGTGGGAAACGCGGTGCGAATGACTATACATGCATCTATCTATCTATCTATCTTCTATCTATCTATCTATCTATCTATCTATCTATCTATCTACTATCTATCTATCTGTCTATCTATCTATCTATCTATCTATCTATCTATCTATCTATCTATCTATCTATCTATCTATCTATCTATCTATGTAGCTAGCTAGCTGTCTCTCTGTCTATATCGTTGACAATACTTCAACTGAAGTTCATCAGTCTCATATTTAGTACTCAATACAAACTTTGGAGCTAGTTCTGCTTTTTTGTTAAGTATTACATAATATAACTAGCTTTAGACTCGGTGGTAACCTTCTAAATAGATGTACGTGAACTAGGCTAAACTATAAGGCTTCATAACCGCACACATTGACAAGCGGGAGTCGAAACGATTGTAATGTAATATCTTAGATGAAATATATGTGTGTGTGTGTGTGTGTGTAAAAAACATTAAGAGGAAATATACATACGTACACAAACAACACATATACGCTTATTTTACCCACGTAGTTGTGTGGTGTAAAAAGCTTGATTCCCAACCACATGGTTCTGAGTTCAGTTCCACTTCGAGACACTGCGCAAGCGTCTTCTGTTGTAGCCTCAGGCCGACCAAAGCCTTGTGAGTGGATTTGGTAGACAGAAACTGAAAGAAGCCCATCATGTATGTATATATATATATATATATATATATATATATATGCCTGTCTTTGTATCTTTGTTTGTCCCTCTACCATTGCTTGACAACCGATGTTGGTATGTTTACGTCCCCGTAACTTAGCGGCTCGGCGAAAGCGATCTATGGAATAAGTACTAGGCTTACAATGAATAAACCCTAGGGTCGATTTCTTTGACTAATACCTTTCAAGACGGTGTTCAAGCATGGCCGCAGTCAAAGGGCTGAATCGACTAAAAGAATATCTGCATCTCTACCCCCCACTTCTCTCTCTCTCTCTCTCTTTCCTACTATATTTGTGTGTGTGTGTGTGTGTGTTAGCGTGTGTGTGTGTGTTAGCGTGTGTGTGTGTGTTAGCGTGTGTGTGTATGTGTGTGTTTATGTGTGTGAGTCCTTGAGCACACTGCTCTCAAAGATTTCCTTGCAATATCACTTCTATGTTAAGAAAGATCAGCTGAAATACTTGAACATAATTATAAGGACTTCTCGAGATTGTAGGATGAAATAAGTCGGGGTTTGATCTTACGACACACACAACCGAGACAGATTTAGCAAAGACATCACTTTATTTGATGCTTCAGCTTTCTACTTATCCACTAAGATGAAGTGGGACTCCATCTGTCAAAAAACGACAGATGAAAGATAAAAACTGAAGAAACGAGACTTGAATTCAGGACATACAGAGAGGGAACTGATAATGCAAGGCACTTTTCTAACATTCTAACCGTTCTGCTTTTCTCTGCCATGTATATCTATCTATCTTTCTATCTACCTATCTATCTATCTATCTACCTTTCTATCTATCTATCTATATCTATCTATCTATCTATCTATCTATCTATCTATCTATCTATCTATCTATCTATCTATCTATCTATCTATCTATCTAGCTAGCTAGCTAGCTATCTATATATATATATATATATATATATGTGTACGTGTGTGTGTGTGTGTGTGTGTTTGTGTGTGTGTGTGATTGTGACTGTGTATTTGTATACACACATTATATATACATACATACATATATGCATATATATTCTGTTACTCTTCTGCTGCCCTACTGGAGTTTTAGCCGAATAAATCGGCCACTGGACTTATTCTTTGTACGCCAGTACTTATTCTATCGGTCTGTTTTGCCAAACGGCTAAGTTGCAGGGACATAAACAGACCAGCATCTTTTTGGTTGTCAAGCGATTGCGGAATGAAACACACACACACATATATATATATAATATATATATATACGACAGGCTTCTTTCAGTTTCCGTCAACCAAATCTACTCTCAACGCTTTGGCTGATCTGAGGCTATAGTAGAAGACACTTGCCCAAGGTATCAGACAGTGGGACTTTAACCCGGAACCATGTGGTTCCTATAGACAGACCACATACAAATACTTCGTTTCAGTTTCATTTTTCCACTCCTCAGTGAAACCGTAACGATTGAGGAAGACGCATAACGAAAGAACCGTCCCGTGAGATCGATCGTGCTGTCATGTAACATGGAAGCAAACTTCTCTACCACAGCGGCCATGGCTTCTTCTTTATTGGGCTACTTTTAATTACTTTCGTTTCGCCAAACTATCCAGACTTTCCATGTCATGTGACCGCAACATGTCGATGAAATAAACTCGGTAAATTAATATATGTACTTCCAATAATGAGAGCTAGCTACAGAGGGTAAAATAGATACATACACAAAGCACACATACTCGCACGGACATATCTAACGTACGAGAGAGTGAGTGAGTGAATGAGAGAGAGAGCTAGATAACGAAAGAGTGAGAAAATCTCATAAGGAATTTTGAGAAAGGATAATATAAAGATATGAAAACGGATCAAAGTCGGGTTTTTAATAAGATTTATCTCAAAGAACAACTTCTTTCCAACACACACACACGCACACACAAACATACACACACACGCACACACACACACACATACACACACACACTCTCATACACACGCACATACACACCCCACACATTATACACACATCTGTATATCATACATACAAGTATATGTTTGTGTGTATGTATATATACGTATATATATTCATACACACATTCACATATCATACACACCCGTGTATATATATATATATATGTACGTATGTATGTATGCGTACGTATATATATATATATGTACACACACACAAATATATGTATACCCATACTTATTTTTGTATATATTCTTCTGTATATGTCTCTGTCTTGCTCAGGATAAATATTACAGCAGTATATACACCTATTCACATATACACATCCGCATACCGCGTACATATATACACTCAGTGCTAGAGAGAGAGAGGACGAGAGCGAGAGAGACATGTTTGGATAGATAATGACGTTCTATGAATATCTAAGCGTCACTGACACTAAAAGAGGAGACGAGACATATTAAATGGTTACAGACGTGTTTAATATTAAAGCGAATTCTTCTGATTGATGAAGAGCTTGTTGACCATAAACACATTGATATATACGTAAATATAGACATACATGCATACAGATATGTCTATGCATGTATATATATATATATGTATATATATATATATATAATATATATATATATATATATATATATACATGCATAGACATCTTAGATATATATATATTACTCTTTTACTCTTTTACTCTTTTACTTGTTTCAGTCATTTTGACTGCGGCCATGCTGGAGCACCACCTTTTAGTACTTATTCTATCGGTCTCTTTTTGCCGAACCGCTAGGTGACGGGGACCTAAACACACCAGCATCGGTTGTCAAGCAATGCTAGGGGGACAAACACAGACACACAAACACACACACATATACATATATATACATATATACGACAGGCTTCTTTCAGTTTCCGCCTACCAAATCCACTCACAAGGCATTGGTCGGCCCGAGGCTATAGCAGAAGACACTTGCCCAAGATGCCACGCAGTGGGATTGAACCCGCAACCGTGTGGTTGGTTAGCAAGCTACTTACCACACAGCCACTCCTGCGCCTATTTATATGGAACGCTTCAGGAATTTGCGTGTCATCCTTGCGCAGGGGCCATGCTAATCTTCTCTGTATCGTTCCAATTTTAGAATATGTACCGCCGTAGCTAGTATATATATATATATTTATATATATATATATATTATATAATATATATATATATATATATTATATATATATATATATAATATATATATATATATATATGCCTATTATATATCATTATATATCTTGTGTGCTTTTACTCAAAGAAAAGAACGAGTGTGGTTTTTCAAGTTTTTTTAATTCCCTCGCGCTTCATAACATGGCAATATAAACAGTTGACTCTTAAAAATGCTGTAGCAACGAAAGTTACGGAAACATGCGATGATGTTGCTGTTTTTGATAGTGTTGCTGTTGTTGTTGCTCTTTCTTCTTCTTCTTCTTCTTCTTCTTCTTCTTCTTCTTCTTCTTCTTCTTCTTCTTCTTCTTCTTCTTCTTCTTCTTCTTCTTCTTCTTCTTCTTCTTCTTCTTCTTCTTGTCTGGCAGGTCTAGCGACCACGTAACGGTTACCTTTTAGCTCGTTGAAGTAAAAAATCTAAAGGAAGCGTTGGTAATTTTTATATTTCCCAGCCTTTTCCAGATGAGAATTTTCTTCAACAGTCTAGCTTTTTAACCCTGGCAGAGTGCATCTAGGAACGTATTATTAAGCCTGCCCATGGTTGTTTAAAATAGAATTATATATTTGGATGGAAATTCAGTTGCTACTTCTAGACATCAAGTGGCCCTTCCTTACTGATATCAAGTAATAGCAATACGTCGATTAAATCAACCCCTATGATCAACTGGGACTTATTTTTAACGACCTCGAAAAGATGAAAGGCAGAGTTGACCCCCAGCGGAATTTGAACCCTGAAGGGAAATGCAGACGATATGCCGCTAAGCACTTTGCCCAGCGCGCTAACGATTCTTTTCTACTCTAGACACAAGGCCTGACATTTGGTGGAAGGGGACAAGTCGATTACATCGACCCCAGTACGCAACTGGTACTTAATTTATCGACCCCGAAAGGATGAAAGGCAAATTTATACCTCGGCGGAGATTGAATTGAGAGCGTAGCGACGGGTGAAATTACATCGACCCTCGTACTCAACTGGTACTGGTTTTATCGGCCCCGAAAGAATGAAATACAAAGAAACTTCGATGGAATTTGGACTTCGAACGTAAAGATGGTCGAAATGTCGCTAAGCATTTTGCCGGCGTGCTAAAGATTATTCCAGTTTGCCACTTTTTTTATTTATCTATATAAATAATTCTTTCTACTGGAGGCACAAGGCCTCAAATTTGGCTGGAGGGGACTAGTCGATTATATCGACCCCAGTATTTCACTGGTATTTAATTTATCGATCCTCGAAAGGATGAAAGGCAAAGTCGACCTCGGCGGAATTTGAACTCAGAACGACTCTGCCAGCTTGCCACTTTTCTTATTTATATCAACAATCCTTTAAATTATAGGCACAAGGCCTTAAATTTTGTGGGACGGGGCAAGTCTATTAGATCGACCCCAGTGCGCAACTAGTACTTAATTTATCAATCCGAAAAAGATGAAAGACAAAGTCGACCTCGGCGGAATTTGAACTCAGAACGTAACGGCAGACGAAACAACGCTTAGCATTTCTGCGATCTTGCTGCCTTTTGTTTATATCAATTATGACAAGGCACTTTAGTTACTGCAGTTCAAGAAAACGCGAAGCCAACGAGATGGTCATCGTTGGAAAGCCTTTGACATGTTGCAAAATAATAATTAATCTTAAAACAACATTTCTTAACGTTCTGAAGTTATAGACACGTTTATGGAGTTTTAATACAAACTAACTCTGATTCTTTGATAATCGTCTGCTTTTTACTTTTTATTTCCTTCTGGAAATTTGACGTCTGTAGATTGATCCTAACCCAAATTATGTAAAAGACTTGCAGAAAATCGATATGGGAACTCCCAGCATTATGTGAACTTAACCACTTGCATGCACAGCATTCAATTGAATTTGTCTTTCTGATTCTATTCACTCTTTGACTACAGAAATTGCATCTTCATCTCCGATTGAAGGCTGTTTTGTTGGGTTATTGTGAAGACATTGTGTGTCTTGTTTTGTTTTGTCTTATTTTTTCGCTACTCCATACATATGGCTCATTCACGATGTTATGGTACTTCAAGTAAAGGTATTATTAGAAAGGCCACGCTTCCTATTGTCAGCGTCGTGTATTGCAACTGTGACACCGTTGTTGCTGTGGTGACAGTTTTGTCAGAAAATATTTGAACAGTCTCCAGTTTTCTTTTCATGTCTATAGGAACAGTTTCAGCGGAATATTAACACAAACACACCTCATTATGTTTATATTTCTGTATTCACACAGACATACACACAAACACATATAAGTATATACATATGTATATTTTTGTGTGCGTGATGATTTATACATACATATATATGTTTATATATGCATATATATATATATATATATATATATATATATATATATTCATATATATATGCATGTGTATATATATATGTGTATGCATGTGTATATATATATATATGTATGTATATATATATATGTATAATATGTATGTTATATATATATATATATATATATATGTATATATATATATGTATGTATGTATGTATGTATGTATCTGTGTATGTCCACAGGTATCCACAGATATCGTTTCATTTTTGGTTTCTATTTTCCATGCATATTTCTTCTTTCTTTCTTCACCTTGACAAAAGGGGTCGCGTCCACTTTTCCTTTGCTCTTTTGAGTTTATGATCCGCTGTGCACAACTTTTATGTTGCTTTTAAAAAATATGTGTCTACCGGTTGTTACATCTCACATGGTCCAAACTATACAAACACGCACACAAACCCAGACAATGACACACGTATATATACATACAAATATACATATTTATACATACATGTAAGTATGAACGTGAATTTCGTATTGTATATTTTACTCGTATTGACAAATATTTCATAGATGCAAATAGAATGTCTTAGCGTATTAAAGAACACAAGGAAATAGGTGGGCGTGGGGGAGCTGGAGATCATACTTGTGAGTATTATACGGACGTATAAATGTAGGTTATAGTGTCTGAGACCAGAAAAATATATCCGGCACATGAATAGATGCTTTTAAGCATTTAATATTCTATTTTGTACTTTACTTCCGACAAGAAGGATATGTACCATGCACACGTCATTCAGGCTTAATCAGACGAAAGATGCATTGCAGCTAACTCTGGAATATCGAGAGTATCAACGATGGCGGCTTTCAAAAAATAGCCCCAAGTATTTATAAACACCGAATGAAATTGCTCATCCTTAGGCTATTACCAATTGTGTACAATTCTACAAATAAAGACTTAAATTTCAGACGTAGTAATTAAATCAAAACAGAGGTTTATTAAATGTCAGTAATTTTGAAAAGCATTTTGTAGAAATCAAGAGGATATTCGTCCTTGCGCATTAATATATCCTGATATGTGTATTTAAAACTGGCTCAGAAGACCATCGAAATCAGCCTAGGGCTTTAATTGCAAAATAGGTTACTGGTAATCATTATCTCATTAGTTTCTGAGGACCATCGATATAAGCACTAAACTCTACTACTATCTCTCGTCCAGTATTCGCCCCTAGCATTGCAACAAAGGAATACTAGAAACCACCCCCAAATCTGCTTGGCATCAAATATCAGGTGTCCATTTCTGACCATCAGAAACTATGTATGTATGTATGTATGTATGTATGTATGTATGTATGTATCTATCTATCTATCTATCTATCTATCTATCTATCTATCTATCTATCTATCTATCTATCTATATCTATTTGTTTGCATATATGTATATACAAACGCTGTGCGCGCGAGCACACACACATATATATACACATACATATACGTATACATATACAGTATATACATATAAATATATGTGCGTATATATATATATGTATGTATACATATATATGTATACATGTATATATACATATATATATACATACATATATATATACATATATATATGTTGTCTATATGGAAGATATAATTATATATAGATGTATACATGTATGTATTTATGTATGTATATATATATACATATATATATATATATATCACGGTGATCACCGTGACCGACCAGGCTATCAGATGTTGTTACACATCGCTGGTCACAATGCGCTTCGCATTGTTTTAGCCTTCAAATGACGCCACCCCGCTGGCTAAGCGAGCAGGCCAATAGAAGAAAGAGTGAAAGAAAGTTGTGGCGAAAGAGTACATCAGGGATCGCCCCACCCCCCTGCCGGAGGCTCGTGGAGCTTTCGGTGTTTTCGCTCAATAAACACTCACAACGCCCGGTCTGGGAATCGAAACCGCGATCCTACGACCGCGAGTCC
>NC_043013.1:53708425-53710925 GCF_006345805.1 Octopus sinensis | reverse complement strand
AGTGGGATGGGCTACTCAACCAGAAGAAAATTCTAACTGGGCCCCATTTGCAAGGTCATGTGCTGTTTATCTTGATATTAGATCACCATGTCGCGCACATATGGTTGTGATGCATGTGCCTGGTGTACCCTTATCAGACGGGTAGTCATGATGGGTATATTGGGCTTCGTATATTTTACCCCAGTGTCACTTTGATGGCATGAACTGCTCTCTCACTCAATAATAATAATAATAATAATAATAATAATAATAATAATAATAATAATAATAATAATAATAATAATAATAATGATAAAACCAGCAATTTAGGTGGAGGGGCGTAGTTGATAAGATCGAACCCAGTGCTCAACTTGTACTTGTTTTTCGACCCCGGCGTAATTTGAACTTAGAACATGAAGACAGACGAAATAGTCCTATGCATTTTCTCCGGCATGCCAATGATTTTGTCAACTCACTAACGCTCCCATAAACACGTAAACACATTAGTAGGGTTGTTGTCTATTATATCAGGCCATAACTTGCTTAGAAATGTATTTCATCTCCCTCGCAAGTCTCTAAGACAATATAGACTACAGCAGGGTTTGCGATTACCGCCGGCATCTCATGCTGAGGTGAACTTTACAAGTTTTGAATGTGTACATGCCACAGAAGGCAGGAAACTATGTTTCATAGTCAAAGTTCTATCATATGCTTGACCGCATCATCCCTATTGTTACAAGCTGGGGCTTCATCTCAATCAATGACAGTGTTTTCTAATCGACAGTTTTTAATTTGTTTATATCACCAACCAATTAGTGGACAAATATTAATTTCACGTAACAGTAAGCAATTAATATTTCATTCGTGTCTCTAGAGTAATTAGCGAGAAGCCAGCTGCTTTTCCATTGCAAGGCATGTATTCAGTTTAGCTGTTTATTAGCGTGCTATGAGCATTTATTTGACTCTCCGGAGATACCCTTATCTATCTATCTATCTATCTATCTATCTATCTATCTATCTATCTATCTATCTATCTATCTATCTATCTATCTATCTATCTATCTATCTATCTATCTATGTGTCTGTCTGTCTCTCTGTCTGTTAACATAATCAACATAATTAGCTTTAACGAGGGTATGGAACAAAAGAAAACACCAAGTAGGAGGCGTGTCTAATAATTTAATAAGGTTTGAGTTTTTAAAAAAAATATTTACAAAAGTGAACGAACATTTAAATGTTTACTTTTTCTATTGTTTTGGTTGTTTGAATATACTGTACAATCTTATATAAAGGGTTACCTTCTATTGCTCTTGGCCCTTAACTCTAGATGGATTTTTTAGGGCACTGTAGGAACGTAGTCGTATCGTGGATATTTTTTCGACCTGGAAGATCTTTCCAAATCTGAACACAAGTGCTAACTTCTTGTAAAAGAGACAGGCAGACAGAAAAGAAGAACTCGATAAAGAGAAGAGTCGAACATATTACTGGACCCTGAGAAATCAAGTAAAAGATTTTGCGTTACATTCTTGCCCCATATCTTATCAAAGCGACCGTCCACCTGTTAATTGCTCACATCTTGCCTTTTATCTTCGATTGGAACACAAGCCGACTTCTCCTCAAATACTCTTTCCCGTACATTTCTTTCATCTCGAATTCATTCATGTTAACTCTTTTAAGGATACCCAGGTACTTATATCCTTCCTCTCCGGCTTTCTTTATAGTTTCACCATTTCCAGCTTGATCCCAAGGCTTTTACTGATTTTCCCTCTTTTGAAAATCCTTACACCACATTTATCCATCCGAAATTCCCTACCAATATCTTTGCTAATCCTCTGCACAGTTGCCGTCAAACTCTCAATTTCTTTCTCAGTCTTAGCGAATAGCTTTAGGTCATCCATAAACCACAGGTTGTTTAGTTTCACCCTGCCTAGCATGTACCCTATGTACATCTTTCTTAAAACGCTCGTTAGTGGCAGCATGCAAACAACACATAGGGGAGGCGACAGACTGTCTCCTTGAAAGATTCCACTTTTGATATTTACCTCTCCCAACATGTCTCCCCATGATGTGAGTTCAGTTTGCCATGTTGTCATTGAGTTTTGTATCAACTTCAGGATATTATGTGAGACCTGAAACAGTTTAAGTAATTCAGTAATCCACGAGTGTGGGACCATGTCATATGCTCTCCTGTAGTCCACCCATTCCATCGCCAAATGTGTGCGTCTCTTCTTGCAGTCAGTCAGGACAGTACTATCGATTAGTAATTGATCCTTCGTTCCTCTGCTCCTACGTCTACACCCTTTTTGTTCCACTGGTAGTAGGTGGTTCTCATCAAGGTACTTATAGATGCTGTTTGATATGATGCCCGTCATCAGTTTCCTTACTATCATTATTATTATTATTATTATTATTATTATTATTATTATTATTATTATTATTATGTTTTATCCTTCTTTCTTCAAATTTTCTTTCGTTTCTCGCCGAGTGTTTTCCATACACCTAGGCCAGAGAAGCTCATTGT
>NC_043013.1:53655925-53705925 GCF_006345805.1 Octopus sinensis | reverse complement strand
CCATCCATCCGTCCGTCCGTCCGTCCATCCATCCATCCATCCGTCCGTCCACCCATCCATCCGTATAAGATACATTCAGAACTTACATTTCTTCTACCTTGACAATAAATTCCCACATGTACCTGCCATCATAGTTGCAGTAGGCCTTACCCCTGCACATTTGCACAGGAATCTAGAAGTTCTATGGTTTTCAAAGAAAGAGAAAAAGAAGCTGATGCGGATTCTTCAAATCCGATTTATTATCACGGTGAAGATTTGGAAATACATTCTGTGAATTCTCCAGCTAAGATTCTTATGTGAATCCATGCACATACTTGTTTAGTGTGCCCAAACGGCACACTCACTCAACCACATTGACAAACATCGGGCGCTCTCGGAACTCAAAACAAGAAGCATTGTCGCTTTGTTAGTGACCTGTTTTAAACTTGCTTAAGAAGGACTTAGAGTTAAATGAAAAACAACATAGATACATATATACATATATGAATACACATATCGCACGCACATACATATACACTCCCACACACACATACACACACATACACACACGCTCGCACACGCATACATATAGAATACACATATCGCACGCACACACAAGCACACACATACATATACACTCCCCCCCACACACACACGCACACATACATACACATACACACACATATACGCATATACATATATGAATACACATAACACACACACACACACGAACACACACACACAAGCACATACACACACATGCACACGCATATGTATATATATTCTCTTAGAAAATTCTACCGCATTTCTCCCAACACACACACACATTGGATTACAGTCAAAAAGCTGGTCTTCATTTTAATTTGAAAGGATAAATATAAAATCTTTATTCATATATCACAAATTCGTGTTTGTCGTATCTAGACGGCCCTTACAATATATTTCACTTCTTAAGCAGAGAAAACAACCATATATGAAAACATACGCTTCTATTTTAAACGTAGATTTAATTTATTATTTTCTGTCTTTTAACAAGTAGCATATTTACTTATCACTCCGACTTCTAATAACTTAGAATAGATTAATAAAAACGACTCGGAAATGTACTTGCCATCAAGTCAATAGCAATCGAAGTGGAAACTTCGGTTCATCACACACAAGACTAATAGCTCTAAGACAGTATGACTGAGACAAGCCACATCTCTGCGACACGAATTCCAGCTACGCGGAAAAATAATCAAAGTGTCTGAAAACAAATTCTCAATGCACCTAGCAAATATGGCCGTTCACAATATGAGTGATATCGTTATGGAGATAAGAATTATACTGAAGCACACTATCGACCAACAAGGCCTCATTGACCTGTCAGGAGGGGCTTAATAAAGCTAGCAGAAGCACTTAATAACCATCAAGTAACTTCATCAACAGACCAAATCAAAAAAAAAAAAAATCATTACGGAATTTAATGAACTCAGAAAAGACAAGGCAACTTTAAAGGAATTCATTAAGTATGGTAGCAGCCATTCGAATAATAATATTTAAAAAAATACAAAAGGAAGATGAGAAGAGGGAGAAGAAGAAGAAGAAGAAGAAGAAGAAGAAGAAGAAGAAGAAGAAGAAGAAGAAGAAGAAGAAGAAGAAGAAGAAGAAGAAGAAGAAGAAGAAGAAGAAGAAGAAGAAGAAGAAGAAGGAGGAGGAGGTGGAGGAGAAGAAGAAGAAGTAGAAGAAGAATTAAGTGGAATAAAATAAGTTGTTGATAATAAAAGCAAAGGGATATCTGGTCTTTTGTTGTAAGGAATAAAAACAACAACAACAATAGTAAGAAAACAAGGCAATCTTGTCATTAAAACAAAATCACAAATTAATTATATTTCTTTTCTTTTTGACTTTAGTTGAGCGCAGAACTAATAACAACGACGTCTCCAAGTATTTTGTTAAAGATTGGCGATGCTCTGCTGTAAGCACTCGGGCATGACTGATTGGGTTAATGAGTTCAGTTCTCCTCCCAAAAGACATTACGAGTTCGATGTAGCACCTTACACAAAGTCCCTGTTATCATCTCCTTTCGTTGACTCAAGCGTTCAAAGCGAATTGAAAGTGTAAAGAAACGCCTCGGGTGGAATGCACTTGTAATTCTAAAGTTTCAGCGAACCTTATCATTCACCACGTTAGAGTGGTTGTCCTTGAGGTTGATACCCCACCGCTTACTCACTCATTCAACGAGTGGACAGTCTTCGGGGTTAAAAAAAAAATTGAAGCATGCACCGTCGAAACGAACGAAGACCCATCTGTATTTACTTGACTGTAAACAGAAGTATTTTTTATTCCAGATGAAAATATATCAGATTAGAGTTTTAATTAGAGAAATGAGTTTGATGAGAAGGGATGACAAATGAGACGAGACAACACAAAGAAGAAGAGGGGAAAAGAAGAAGGGGAGGGAGAGGAGGAAGAGAAGGAGAAGAAGAAAAAGGAGTAGGAAGCAATTCCTAGAGTTTGTAGAGATATCAAAAAATTAAAAATTCCACTTTAATAATACAGAAGCTGGCAAACCAATCACCAATCGTTTGGTTACGGTGATACAAACCAACCAATACCAAGTGTTCCCTAGCAGAGGTATAGGTATAGTAAACATACATTATATACACAAACAAACACACGCACACACCTATGATGGGTTTCTTTCAGTTTCCGTCAAGCAAATCTACTCGCAAGGCTTTGATCGGCCCGAAGTTATAGCAGGAGATACTTGCCGAAGGTGCCACGCAGTTGAACTGAACTCGGAATTATGTGTTTGGGAAACAAACTTCTTACCAGAGAGCCACGCCTGCAACAGGTTTCCATACAGTTTCTGTCTACAACATTCACTCATAAGGCATTCATCTGTTTCAGGTTATATAAAAGACACTTGCTCAAGGTGCAGCGCTTTGTGGAGTGAATTTCTCAAGCACTCAGCTAAATTTCTCTCGTGAACTTTCAATTCTCTCGCCATTCAACATACCGTTAGTGCAGATTCCAAGGTGAAGACGGCATTGATTCGTTAGATCATCTAATTAACAAAGAGAATTAGCGAGAGCGAGAGAGAGAGAGAGATTGCGTTGTGTGTCTTGAAAAAGCACCGATGAGTTGAACTGGGTGTAATCAGTGCCGACTGCACAGAGAGAGAGAGAGAAGAGAGAGAGAGAGGATGCTTCGTACAACTTGAGAGCTGAAGCCTTCAGTTATAAACTCGTTGTTAACCGAATCACATCATATTGCACAAGTAGAAGAAAAAAGTGAAATACAAAGAGCGCCGTGTCACTGGCAGCCAGCAGACCACCACCACTAACAACATCATCGTCATCATCGTCATCATCATCACCATCATCATCATCATCATCATCATCATGGTCACGTCGTCATCACCACCATCATCATCATCATCATCAAAAACAATAACAACAACAAAGCAACAATAAAGTATAATATACATATTTCTTTACTGCCTACAAAGGGCCAAACATAGAGGGGACAAACAAGGACAGACAAACGGATTAAGTTGATTACATCGACCCCAGTGCGTAACTGGTACTTTATTTATCGACCCCGAAAGGATGAAAGGCAAAGTCGACCTCGGTGGAATTTGAACTCAGAACGTAACGGCGGACGAAATACGGCTATGCATTTTGCCCGGCGTGCTAACGGTTCTGCCAGTTTACCGCCTTCGAAAGTATAATATACAATAACAGCAGCAGTAACGAAAACAACAATAATAGCAACAACATCTATAACAATGAAGAAGAGTGATAGGGCGACAAGAAGAGGAACAAACAAAAAAATCAGTTGAGTTGAAATTGTTAGATTGAGTTTGGAAATACGATACGATGATGATGAATCACCGTAATTATCCTCATGATTATCAGCACCACCGCCACGACCATTATCACCTTCATCACGATCATTTTGTTCAAGATGATCATGAGGATAATAATGGTGGTGGTTATGATCGTAAAAGGATGATGATGGTGATGATGATGATCATCATCATCATCATCATCATCGTTGTCGTCGTCGTTGTCGTCCGTAGTTGGTTTCCGGGGAAATTCTGAGAGATACTCAGGACGGTTTGGCACATCAATTGTAGAACCAGCTTTGGTCTACGAGTGAAAGCAAAGCGTGTGTTATCAGATGACACTTCAATGGGAGCTGTTGTACCGAGTTATTTAACAAACACATACATACATACATCGAACAAAACACATACATACATACATATATATATATATATATATATTGATATATATATATATATATATATATATAAATAAATATATATATATATAATATATAACTATATATTTTATATATATATATATATATATATATATATATATATACATATATACTGTAAATATATATATATATATATATATATAATATATATATATATATATATATATATAATGTATAAATAGTGTGTGTGTGTAAGTTAGATAATATGTGTATATAAATATGTGCGTGTCTAAAGATGTGTGTGTATTAATTGCTGAAATTTTGTGTCTGCAACTAAAACTGAACTCTGTACATGATGTAGAGTCTATATCATTGGACTTGAAGATTCTTGAATCGTAACTTTCAATTATTTCACTCGTTTGAACAATCTGTGACGATAAACACAGACCGGTGATTCATCAACATCAACGTCAACATCATCATCATCAACAACAACAACAACAACAACTGCTACTACTACTACTACTACTACTACTACTACTACTACTACTACTGCTGCTGCTGCTGCTGCTGCTACTACTACTACTACTACTACTACTACTACTACTACTTCAAATTTTGGCAGAAAGCCAACCATTTTGAAAGGAGGAGAAAGCGGATGAGATAGAGCCCAGTGCCCAACTGGTGTTTTATTTTATCGACCCCTCGAAAGAATGAAAGCTAAAGTTGATTTCGGAAGAGTTTTACCTAGGAACGTAAACCGGAAGCAATATTGCAGTGTGTTTCATCCGACGCTCCAACGCTTTCGCCACCTCCCCGCTCACACACACCCGTCAACTTATGTCTCTATAGTTTTCATTTTTTCTCTGTTTATACTTTTCTTTACATCTCCACTTTCCTCACTCTGCCTGTCTCACTCTTTCTCTGTCTCTCTCCCCATGTCTCTGCCATTTCATCTTTTCCCAGTTACTTTCCAGTAAATCAATAGCTAACATGCATATCTCAATGGATTCCATTCCATATCTTTATATCTCCTCAAGACAGTTAATTCATACAATCAATGCAACAAGTATATTCGCCTGAAACCAGTCTAACCACATACTAACATCGTACGGCATTGTAGGTCACAGTAAAATACTTTAGCCTCAGACCTACGCAAACAAGTAACAAAATGGTGGCAAGCAATTGTGTTGTACGACTAACGCTTTCTGAAAGATATGAAAACCGGATTAAATGACATTCAGAATATATTTTCATCTTTCTGCGTTCTGCGGTCAAATCCTTCTTGATTCTGCTGTTGCTGTCATTTTTTTGTTGTTATTGTTTATTTCCATGAAACTCCCTTGGCAACAGTTCTATAACCTAACACCCTCGTCCGGCGCCATGCCGAATTAAACGCAATATAATATTTAATCTTATATTTCCACTTTCATACCAAAACTGGGAATCTAAGTTGACATAAATCATAAAAGAATTATGTTGTTTACCCTATGCCGTTCCTACTGCAAGAGACTTGTGATCAGTATGTTCTTATCTTAGACTGCAGGGTCGAATACTCTTTCGAAGTGATTTAGATTTAATCTGATGGTCGTTCTTGAAGCGTTTAATTTTTCTTTTTAAATTTTATTTCATGGAGATTTAGCTGATGTTTCTAGCAGACAGAACGGCTGCGTATACTCTCACTCGTTGCTTCTCTATTTGATAAAGTGGGTGCGAGTAGTAGTAATACACTGCGCTTGATTAAAGAGAGTCTATGCTGCTTTGAAATATATACACACACACACACACACACACACACACACACATATATATATATTATATAAACACATACATACATACATACAATATATATATATGTGTGTATGCATGTATAAATATAATATATATGACATACATAGATACATACACAATATACATACATAATATATATAAAACAACATATTATATAGATATATATATTATATAGTGTGTATATATATATACATGTTATATATATATATAATAATTATATATATATATATATATATATAATATTATATTTTTTATACATATACATATATATATACTATATATATATATATATATATACAAAGAGCAATAAAGATTCAAGTTAATTTAAATGAATTTACTTGAATATGGTACCTAACTTAGATGCACTCATTACCTCATGAGTATAGCCTCAAACACTAGGATGTCTAGAGATCTCCATTGTATTTTAGCTGATGAGTACGGGACTCGTTTATATGCTGTAATCTTTGCAACTTTTAATAAAAACCTGTCCTTGTATGAAACGATCGTACTGAAAACCTATCCATTCTTGTTGCTTCTTTCTCGCTTATATATATATATATATATATAATATATATATATATATAATATATATATATATAATATATATATATATATATATTATATCTATATCTACATATATATATATATATATATATATATATATATATATATTATATATATATATATATATATATATATTATATATATTTACATATATATATGCTGGTGTATTTACGTCCCCATAAATTCGCTGCGTTTCGCCTAAGAGACCGACAGAATAAGTACTAGGCTTACAAAGAGAATAAGTCCTGAGTTCGATTCGTTCGACTAAAGACGCTGCTCTAGCATGGCCGCAGTCAACTGGCTGAAACATGAACAAAGAATATATATATATATATATACCTACACACTGACACATATATATGTGTGTTTATGTGTATGTATGAATGTATGTATGCATGTAACTATATCAGACGCTATTGGCGCCGACATATTCTTGTCATTGCAATCTTAAACTGTACACCACGCTCAGTGACACACAAGACAGCCAGAGCATACACAATCAAACACACACACACGCTCATGTGCCTCTACACATGTCAGCCATTTTTCCTGACAGGAGACCAATTAATTTAAGGTTAAATAAACTTTTAAACTACATGACATTCTTTAATACGCCGTGTTCTAACGATTTATTTTTTGCTTTTCTTTTTTTGTGACGTTGTCATGAGTTGACCAATCGAAAGCAAGACTGTGCCTACAACAACAACAAAGACGACGACGGCGATTAGGTAAAATGATGACAGGATACAAAGACTTAGCCAAGTTTTGGTAAATTTCCTTTTACTGTAGAACAGGAAATATTTTGACGAAACGCAGGAGAAGTAGATACTCCAAGAATAGAATTGCTTCCATTTTGTTTTAGCTTTGTTAATTTTGTCATTTTTTAAACTTAATTATTTGTTTTATTTATGTTGTTATTTATTTTGTTTTCGTTTACTAATGCATTCATTTCATTCAGGTTTCTTTTTGGTCTTCTTGCGGTTGTGGTTGGGGCGGCGTTTGGCATGGCGGGGGAGTTGGATACGGTTCTTTCTTTTTATTTTCAATTTTATCTAATCATTTACGCTGCTTCTACTACTGCTACTACTACTAACTACTACTACTACTACTACTACTACTACTACTACTACTACAACGACGACGATGGCAACCACTACCACCACCACCATCACACTACTACTACTACTACTACTACTACTACTACTACTACTACTGCTACTACTACTACTACTACAACGACGACGATGGCAACCACTACCACCACCACCATCAACACTACTACTACTACTAATACTACTACTACTACTGCTACTACTACTACTAAAACGACGACGATGGCAACCACTACCACCACCACCATCAACACTACTACTACTATTGTTACTTTTGCTGTTGCTGCTGCTACTGCTACTGCCACTACTACAAGTTACAATTGGGACAAATTATACATTAAAACATTGTATGATGGACGGTTATTTTTACAAATTCTCCCACAGAGGAAAAGCATATTGGTGATGGTGGGGTGGCGGGTGGAGGAGGTGTATGGTGGTGGAGAGAAGTTGATTTTAGACTGTGGTGGTGGTGGAGGTGGGAGAAGGAGGTGTTTGCCGTGGTGGGGTTTTGTTGTGGAGATGACGGTGACGGTCATAACGGGGTGGGGGACGACAACGGCGATGAAGACGGCGACGATGATGAGAAGGAGCTGGATTTAAGTGAGAGAAGGAGGAAGAAGGTGAAGGGGAAGTGAAAGGGGAAGGAGGAGAGTTGAAAGGGAAGAGAAGTAACAGAAGAAGAGGAAAATGAGTGAAGAGAAGAAGAAAGAAAACAAAGAAGAAGAAAAAGAGAGAAACGATTTCAATCACAAGGAATTATTAGAAAAGTGTTAATATTAGCTTAAAGTATCATTATCGTTATCTTGAATATTTGATGTGGATTACAACATAAAAGATAGGATTTATAAGAAACCATAGTGAATTATATTTCGTTTTTGGATTTGGTTTGCAAGATTCTTTTTATGAGTTCGTGTGTTGAAGCATATTCTATTGTGTCTTGGGAGAGTCATTTTCTTTTTGTGCCTTATAATGTAACACACTCACCGGTACAATTTCCACGTTTTTCTTATTTTTATTTTCTAAAATTTTCGTTGCGTGTTGCAACCTTTTCAAGAGTCAAGACTATTGAAAAGGTTGCAAGACGCAACGAAAATTTTAGGAAAATATAAATAATAAAAAAGTGGAAATTTTACCGGTGAGTGTGTTATATTATAGGGCACAAAAAGAAAATAACTCTCCCCAGACACAACAGAATAGTGAATTATAATAAACTGACTATATAGACATCATAACAAAGCATATAGGCTTCATATAGAGTTGAAGGTAGAGTATATAAACTTTATAACATATCATATAGACTTTACGATAAAACATCGAATTCTAATGAAATAGAGGCATCGTATTGAAACAAATTAAACGTATGTGTTTATGATAAGACGAAAACATAAGTAAATATATACTAAGTTAAATATATATAAAGACAGTATAATGGAACATACAAATTTTATAATAAAGATATAACATTTATAAGAAAACAAAGAATTTATTACAAAATATAATTCAGACTTTAAAACAGGTAAATTGTGATAAAACGTACTAAAGTTGTTATGACATACAAACTTCATAATGCAAAACAGAATTCATTTATAATAAAACATACCTTTCGTAATAAGATATCTAAACTTTATACCTGTTATATATAAATATTGTAGACATTAATTATTAGAGATTAAAGACATCCCATTGTGATTTCTTAATTTTTCAAGAAAGAAGAAACAATGCATATTTATGATATGTTTATGATTAACGAAGTCATTCATGGAAGGAGATATAAATATATAAAGACTACAGTCTCTCTCTCTCTCTCACACACACACACACACGTATTGCTTTATGTACGAACGTACAAATATATGTATGCTTGTGTGTACGTATATATATATATATGTATATAGACATATATATATACGTGTGTGTGTGCGTGTATGTATATGTATATATGTATGTGTAAATATAAATACGTATGTACATATATATACATATATATATATGTATATAGACATATATATATATGCATATACATACACGCACACACACACACACGTATTGCTTTATGTACGAACGTACAAATATATGTATGCTTGTGTGTACGTATATATATATATATATATATATATATATATATATATATATATATATATATATATATATATATATGTATATAGACATATATATATACGTGTGTGTGTGCGTGTATGTATATGTATATATGTATGTGTAAATATAAATACGTATGTACATATATATACATATACATATATATATATGTATATAGACATATATATATACGTGTGTGTGTGCGTGTATGTATATGTATATATATATACATATATATATATGCATATACATACACGCACACACACACACACACACACACACAGACACACTCACACTCACACACACACACATATATATAGAGAGAGATGTATTCATACGCACGTGCACGCATACATACAGACACAATCACACACACACACACACACACACACGTACATATATACTTATAACGATTTCGTGTATATTAAAAGCAGCATTCTGAATCATATAAAAGGAGGGAAAAAAACTCTTTCTTTCTTGTCTCGTCACTTGAACACGACAAACGTGATAAATAAATCACGAAAATACCGTTTGTGTTTGACAACAACCCATGCGTGGCATAATGGCAGAAAATGCCTCTTACCGCTGTTAATTTTGTATTAGTTACTAATAATTGATTAATTTCATGAAAGAAATGGCAAAAAAAAAAAATGATTGTAGATAAGGCCTTATTTAGACATTCAATAACAACTACTTTATTAGTGGAATGGAATACACTGTGCAACACTCAAAAAAGGGCAAGTAATATGTGGCCACTTTTATATGCAAACTGACATGGGAAATCCATTTCTGGCCTTCTTTTTATTGAATTAGGCATGGTTTCTACAGAATTGTCACTGTATACCTTTTTGTTACTCATTGTAAAATGGGTTTCAACCCAAGGCTAGAGACCAATCTTAGTAACACTTACAATGGGATTCAAAGCTTGTGTTTAATGTTTTTTTAATCTCTCAGACCTTATTTGTTTTCAGCAATGAGTGCAATACAGTGCAAAGATGATCCAAACAGATTCTGTTATATCTGTTGGGAATTGACTTTAGCTAAAGAAAAGCGCAGTATTACACGCCATTATCAAGAAAATATACAAGGCATACTTCGATTGTTACTTAGGAGACCAGGATAAGTCATGGGCTCCTCATGTGTGTTGCCTTACATGTGTGAAGACATTGAGTGCCTGGTATGCAGGAAAAAATGTTCACATGAAGTTTGGTGTGCCAATGATTTGGCGTGAGCAGAAAGATCACTCTAATGATTGCTATTTCTGTCACTATGACTCTACATGAATGTGCACGTGGTATGCGTGTATGTGTGTGTCTGCAATTGTCCCCTACAACAGTTTGACAACAGTTGTTGGTGTATTATGACCTTGTTATTTAGCAGTTCGACAAAAGAGGCCGATAGAATAAGTACCAAACTTAAAAAAGAAAAAGAATAAGTCCTGGGATCGTTTCACTCAACGAGAAATTCTTTGGGGCAGTGCCCTAGCTTGGCCGTAGTCTAATGACTGACACAAATAAAAGATAAAAAAACGTGTATTTTCTATACATTCGATGTTTTACCACGATCGCTCGACTGATCCAAACCATTATATACACCCTCGCTAGACCGTCTGTATATGTTGGATATATACATTAGTTAGTGTAATTTTTACGAAGAGGATAATCATTGCAATGAAAGAGAATGTGAAGGATTGCTCCGAATTCTAGATTTATGGTTCAGCCGGTAGAGGACGAAGCCTTTAGGGGGAGGGTCAATCTGCTGAATATAACAGCCTAATATCCTTTTTAAAATCACACATTAATGTAGGAATGATATTGTATAAAATACATGGCGTTTTAATGTAAAATATGACGGTCACATTTGGAACGCTATTAATCATGTCTTCTTGTTCAGAGCAGCAGCAACCTCAGCTTTATATACCAAGTACTCTCGCCTTTCATGCCCCCATCTAATTCGTTAAGGGACATTCTCACTAAAAGAGATGTGCACTCAGTATTGACTAATATCATTTCACCGTTGCTTCTCCCTCATACATAGCACAGATTTAACTCTTCTCAATCAAATATTGGTTACAAATTTGGGCACAAGATCAGCAATGTTGGGAGAGGAAGTAAGTTGACTACAACGACCCCAGGGTTCAACTGGTACTTGTTTCATTGACCCTTAAAGGATGAATGGTAAAGTCGAGTTCGGTGAAATTTGAACTCACAAACGTATAGACAGATTAAATGCTTCTAAGCAATTTGTTCAGTGTGCTAACGGTTCTGACAGCTCGCCGCTTTTCTACTAAATCTCAGATAAGTACACCTGGTTTGATCATACATTATTTGGGGGAGAAACGCTTGTAACCCCGCCATATCTGTTGAGGTTTCGCAAGTGTTTCTAGCAGTGCTATGGATTTAGAAGAGGTGGAAAAGCCTCTGTATAGTTCCTTCAGTTTCTGCGTGGGGTAAAGCATTTATGATGTTTATTTGATACGGACACACACATACACACACAAACACACACACACATAAACATGTACACACACTCACTAGTCACACACACACAATTACACACACACGTACACACACTCACTCACACGTACATACACATACTGTTGATGCCATAAGAATTTTGAAACTTCAAGAGACATAAAATAAGCCGTTTTTAACAATAACATTCGATGTAGATAAAGCTACAAATAATGGCGTATATTCATATTAAGCTTCAGAACGCTCTCGACTTTAAACATCCAAAGTGTTTTTAAAACCAATATTTTTATTTGCACCTACATCGAGTTCCACCGTCAAAAGCGATCCATCTCCCCCATCTATCTCTCTCTCTCTCCTATATATATATATATGTATATATATATATATATATATATATATATATTATATATATATATATATATATATTATATATATATATTATATATATATATATATATATATATATACGTATGTATATATACGTATGTATGTGTATTGTTGTATTTCGGGATGAAAGGAGAAAAAATAAAGCAGATACAAATAGCGTAATACACATCCAATAGACATGTATGCACATACCTGTGATAAATATGAAAAAGAATTAGAGACAAATTTTTTTTCTTAAATGTATAAAGGGCACGGATATAAGCAACATAGGAAGCGAACTCATATACGCACACAAACACACAAACGGTAACTTCACTGACAACAACTACAAAGATGGCGGCAGTGTGGGCGAACATTCAAATACATACAAACACAGACACAAGCGCATATAGGGATACACATCATAGAAGGACAGAATGGAAGAAGTAGAGCAAGAGCACACATGAAGAGGGAAAGTGTCGCAGAGGAGGTCACAGATGTGTGACGAAAGATTTCCAGACAATGGACATGAGTTAGAATAAGAACAGGAATAAACGAGTAAAAAAGGAATATATAGTGCGTGTGTTTATTTTGCAAAAAACAAACAGCAAAAAATGACTATCCGGAAATGCAACAATATCTGTTTAAACACACATCTGCACATCAAGAATCTTGTACACAAATTCATAAACGTGTATATATATATATATATATATATATATATAATATATATATATATATATATATATTATATATACGTATATACATATATATATATATATATATATATATATATTATAGATAATACGTATATATATATGTATATATATATATATACATATATATACGTATCATATAATATAATTTATATATATTCATATATATAAACTATACATATATTATATATTAATACATATATATATATATGCATATATAATATAATATATATATATATAAACTGTACTTGGAGAAGGAGAAATGAAACGAAACGAATCGAATCGACGCGAGGGCGCTCAGTCATACAATAGTGTAAAAAATAAAATACATGCATACATACATACATATATGTACGTACCTACATCTACATGTATATATACATGCATATTTAAATATATATACGTGAGTACAGGACATCGCAATTAGGCGTAGAACTCAACGAGAAACGAAAACGAAAAAGCAAGCATGGAACGGACCTTTTTTTTAACAACGAAAGAACTGTGTACAAGACAAACTACACAAGGAAAAATCCCCTTCATCAGCTGTCCCTAGATTAGCTCCAGCGTATGTATATATATATATATATATGTATATACACATATATATATATGTATATACGTACATACATACACACACACATATATACACACATGCATGCACACACACGTATGCATATGTGTCGATTCAGTGAATTAGATGCTTGACACTGAAGTATATGTAGTTAGCACATAAATCGCTCCTGATGATTATTACAAACGCAACCACATTTCTGCGATTGAAAACTGTGACCACAGGTAGATTTCCCAATTCATGGCTTATCATCTATATCTGTTATATCGATCGATAACACATTATCCGTAATTAATTAATCTAATCAATTTATTTTTTCCGATAAGCGATCGGCTTCATTCCTCTTTCTGTAGAATTATCGACTCAAAAATATATGGACCAGACAGCGACACCAGATTGAAATAGCAATATTATAAAATAGCGTAAGGCATTGCGATCTGGCAGAATCGTTCGTTCGCAAAGCCGGACTAACTGCAGAGCGGCATTTCGGCCGTCTTTACAATATGAGTTCAAATTCAGCTCAGATCGACTTTAGCTTTTTATCCTTTTGGGGTAGATGAAATAAGCAACATTTAAGCACTGGGGATGATGTAACCGACTGACTCCCGACCGCGGAATTTCAGGCCTTGAATAAGGCAGACGAGATTGTAAGAAAATGAAGAATACAAAGACGGAATAAGAAGCGAAGTATGGAACATTTGGAAAAATAAAAAAAAATAAATAAAAAAGAAACGGTAAAGAAAAAAAGAAAAAGTTAATGAAAGACAGGAGCCTGGGGGAGGATAAGAAGTAGTAGTTGGAGTATTATTATTATTATATTATTATTATTATTATTATTATCCGTACTAGAGTAGTAGTAATAGTAGTAGTAGTAGTAGTAGTAGTAGTAGTGTAGTAGTATAGTAGTAGTAGCTAGAGGAGATGATTATTATTATTAGGATGAAGAAGAACGAAGACGGACAGAAAAGAAGAAGAACAAAAGAAGTGGAAATAGGAGGGAAACAGAGAATAAAAACAAAGAAAAATAAAAAACGGAGGAGTTTGGCACATAAAAAGTCCTTCAAAAATGCAGAAAAAACATGAAAATCATGAAATATAAAGAGAGAAGAAGATATAAAAGAGTATAAGAGAAAAAACTGGTTGTAAAAAATGAAGAGAAGCAGACGATCAAAGGAGGAGTTAAATGCTAAATTTAGTTTTATTGCAGAAATATTTGTCTGGGAATAAAAGGAGTAGAAATAAAAAAAAAGGAGGCAGAGCATCATTAAAAGAATCGACAGTGGTAGTTTGGGGGAGGGGGATTTAAAAGAGCTTATCGTCAGCAGCAAACGTGTAAGATTTGATAACAGGTACCGTGGTTTCGTCAATAGTTTTAAGTGCCTGAAAAGTCACGTGCAGACATGGACACCGTATCGACTCACCCACTCTTTCACCCAGCTACACATGGATGATGTGACTGCTGGGGTGGAAGAGAGGCGGAGCGAGGTGCGCCACTGAACTGACATTAGGGAATGGATTGGAACAACGTGCAATGGAGTGCCTTGCTCAAGGAGACAACACACAGCTCGATACCGGAATTGAACTGACAACATTATGGTCATGAGACGGACATTGTAATCACTAGTTCACGCGCCTTCCTGATGGAGAGAGTGAGGAAGAAATTATAATAATGGTAAAGTTCCATTAAAGAAAGAACGCTTGCTGAAAATATTTCTTTCATATTCACAAAGCATGCCAAAATATATCTACTTCGATTAGTGTACACAGCAGCAGCAGCAGCGATAGCGCAAGCAGCACTAGCAAGGTAACAGCATCAGCAGTAGTAGTAGTTGTAGTAGTAGTAGTAGTAGTAGTATAGTAGTAGTAGTAGTAGTATAGTAGTAGCAGCAGTAGTAGTTGCGGCAACTGCAGTAATGGATGCAATAGTATTTGTGGTTTGGTATTAGCAGACACAGAAGAAGCTGTATATTTCTTGTCTTCATTATTTGATGAAAGGGCGGCGCGCTGGCAGAATCGTTAGCACGCCGGGCAAAATGCTTAGCGGTATTTCGTCTGCTGTTATGTTCTGGGTTCAAATTCCGCCGAGGTTGACTTTGCCTTTCATCCTTTCGAGGTCGATAAATTAAGTACCAGTTACGCACGGGGATCGATATAATCGACTTAATCCGTTTGTCTGTCCTTGTTTGTCCCCTCTGTGTTTAACCCCTTGTGGGTAGTAAAGAAATAGGTATTTCGTCTGACGCTACGTTCTGGGTTCAAATTCCGCCGAGGTCGAATTTGGCTTTCATTCTTTTGAGGTCAATAAATCAAAGTACTTCATTTGAATGATGGTGTCGTTGAACTCGACTATCTCCCCGCTTCAAATTTCAGGCCTTGTGCCGACAGTAGAAAGGATAAATATCATTCGATCAAAGCTCTCAACTTACTTTACTGGGTCTGACAAAAAGTGTCAGCTGTCCACAGCCAGCAGACTAAGGCGACACTTGTTTACTGGTCATGCTTCAAGAACCCAGCAAAGAATTCTTGCATTTCCAAGCAACGCTGATATTTGTAGTTCTTCTATCCTTACAGTTGTACCAATCTTTTTAAGCCATGTTGTTAGCTCAGTGCTGATACTTCCGAACGTGCCAGTCACTATTGGTATCATATCTATTCTCCTCATTGTCCAGAAGCTGCGTATGTCGCACTTCAAACCGTCATACTTGTTTATTTTTTCTCCTTCTTTCTCTTCGATCCTGTTGTCCCTGCGATGTGCGATGTCGATTATCATGCAAGTCTTTTCTGTTTCTTTTGTCACCACAACAATGTCCTCTTTCCGATGTCTGACCTGGTGGTCGCACTGAATCATTGCACCCTTGTAGGATTTGCAATCTTTATTCTCAGGAAGTCCTTCTGAGATTTGGTCATACTACGTCTTTGCTCTTTGTAGGCTGTAATATCCACAGAACTCCTTATGGATTATTTTTGCCACATTGCCATGTCTTCTTTTGTATTTGCTTGGTGCCAATTTCGACCATTCACTAATAATATGCCATACCATTTCAACCCTCTCCACACACATTTGTCGCCCTGGTTTCTGTTGTCAAATCACATAGTTTGTCCTTAATGCTTGTTCTTGTGCTGCGCAAAGCCACTCCTCCGCAGCCATAACCAGCGATTTTCTGTATTTGCCTGGACCTTCGTATCTTCTGCAAACTAACCGTACATTTTTGTATTTTCATGCTATTCCTTTTTCGTGCTGTTTTTCTCTTTAAGTTTTTCTTTCTTTACACAATTGTCAATTTTGAAGTTGTCGGACTTCTTCACATGTCTTCAGATGAAAAAGGACAACAAAGGTAAGTTGTCCATCTATATGTTGCTATCACTGTATCTTTCATGTTGTGGAGCATCCTGATGAGTGGAGTGTCTCTTTCATTTAAATATGAAATTTATGTCATATTATCTGACACATCTCCGAAACGGCCCGTCGATGAAACATTATCTTCGTATATTTGTATGTTCTTTTAATGTATTATAATTTCAAACTTTCCACTGGACTCCGTGTTGTAACTTAGGAATTTTATTCCCTTGTATCTTATCGTGTGAATTAATAATTCAATAAGTCTTATATTATATTGATGTTTTCTATTTTGCCTGCGTATTATATACATTTATGAGTATTTTTAAATGTCTTAAATACCTACGAGTGTTTAGCTTATATCATATCAACGTTTTCTATATCTATTTATGTGTTTATATAATTTTAAAATGCCTACGTATTTTTAAATATTAAAAAATAACTTTAAATACTTGCATGTTTTTAAATATTAAATATTTATATGTTTATATACTTGTATGATTTTAATACTGTATTATCTCGAAACTTTATATTGATTTATTAATGTCAAGAAAGTACGCATATATATTGAATATTCTATTGGATAATAGGTCATATTCCTCTAGATTTCTGCTGGTATTGTCTCCATTCAACTTATAAATTGGAACTTAGCTCAATTTGAGCAATTCGATTCTAGCCTGTATCTGATTATTGTTAAAATTAACAATCTCTGTATAAAATTGTATAATTTATATATATAATATATATATAATATATATATAATATATATATATATATATATATATATATATATATATATATATATATATATATATAATATATATATATATATATATGTATACATATATATATATATATATTCAGTAAAAGCTATTAAGATTCAAGTGAGTTCCAATTAATTCACATGAATGCAGTACTTAACTTAGATGCACCAGAAATCTATATGGTATTAACCATAAAATAATGTGGGGTGATTATAAACAAGAAAAAAGCAACAAGAATGGATTAGTTTTTCAGTACAATTGTTTCATATGAAGAACAGCTTTATTAAAAGCTGCAAATATTGCTGCAATATTCAAATAGCCAGATAACCGAAGAGATGTCGTGGATTCCCACTTCGGCATCTGAAACTCAGAGTTTTATCTTGACTATCGAGTAATGTAACATATTATTGTATAGATAAATTTCCTCTATTTACATAATATTGAGGTCTCTTTCTTTCTTTTGTTATCTTACCGTTTTATCAATATATATATTTATATATATATATGTGTGTGTGCGTATCCACAGGTACATACACACATACACCCACACGCGTCCACACACACATATATACTTACATACATGTATACATACATACATACATACAGTATAAGTATCTGTGTACAGAAAATGTCGATAATACTTATCTTGAAATGATAGAGGAACAAAATGTTCTTTAAATCTTGGGAATTGGTAAATAAGAGAACATCAAAGTTGTTCTCAGGATTGGAAAATTGGAAGTCATTTAGTGAGGTGGTTGAATTGTGCATGGTAATCGGAGAGCTGTGGTGGTCCATATAGTCATACATGTGTGTGTGTGCATGTGTGTGTGTGTGTTAATGTTGATAAAATTCTTGGCTATAAAAATGCATTTAAATATGTCGTGTTGAGGAAAGATAATTGCTATGAACAACATTATAAACATATACATATGCAAACATACAACACACATACACACACCCATATATATATATATATATATTATATATATAATATATATATTATATATATGTGTGTGTGTATGTGTGTGTGTATATATATATATATATCATTACACACATTTTCACGCAGACATGCAATTTATCCATTTAGTTATGCATATATGTATCTTATGTATTTCTGTGTGTCTATTTATGTCTCTATATATCTGTTATCTACCTATGTACATATACATATGCAAAAATATATATGCATATGCATACACACACATATATCTATCTATCTATATACATTCATACATACATACACACACACACATATATATATAATATATATATATATATATTATATATATATATATATATTATGTTTGTATGTATATATATATAAATCTGTTGGAAGTATCTCGAGGATAATGAAGTCAAGAAATGCTACAAGTTACTCGATGTCGGTGACAATTTCTTATTTAATGCTAATTGCCGACAGTATCTGCTACAGCTTGTATGGTTGTTTTTCACATAACAAATATATATATATACATATGCACACACAATAGTTTGTTTGTAAATCGATCAATTAAGGGACAAACCTAGTAATTCTACTTTATGATTGACACAGCGATTCATTGAGTGCCGTTGTGTAATCAACTCCAGCCTCGAAGATGTGAACCGACTCAATTTGAATGGCAAACGGGTGTCAGACCTCAATTTAATTCTTGGCATGACCATGTCATGTTTTCCATTTTGTTACCATGTGGCCTTCAATCATGTGTTCATGTAACTGCTTTATTGGAATCCTTGTTCCATTGCGAACTCCATTAGCCTTATTTAAATATCGCAATAGCATTACACACAACAAGGTTGCGGGGCTTTCCACTAATGTGACAGCTGTTTAGATATTCATCATCGCAGCAGCAATCACTGCTTTCGTAACAGAATGTTTCTCCTTCAAATGCATTGAACATTTCCTCATTTCTGGAATCAACAACCAAGTTGTTATTGGATAACACTCCTCGATCTCTGAAGTTTGTTGGATCCAATAGATTGTCAAAAATTTGATTTATTATTTTGCATTCATTTCAGAAATACTTGACACAAACTAAGCGCTCTGGCCTTCAATGTAATTCTTGTTCTTCTCTCCCTTCGTCTATACGAACTAAAAGAAATCATCCCCGGTACCAACCACCCGATCCTATTGTGGCAGAATATTTCCCAGTAAATTTCAGTTACAAAATTCTATTACATAAGACGAATAGTTACAAACAGTATTCATAGTTTCAGAGCGTCACCATTTTCAGGAATAGGAAGTGTTCAAGAAAATATTCTCGAAAACTCATGTTTCTTCCGGCCAAGGGCAAAATATTCAATATGAAAAGTTATGAATAGAACATGTATAATAAAACAGTTCAAAGTCAGTTTTGAAATTTTATACAAATAGATGAAACCAGAGTCTCGAAAGATATTGCCCTGTTTCCTGTTGACAGCTAGGCACCAAACAAAATTTCTGTTCATAGAAAATGTACATACATACATATATACATACATGAATGTATGTATATATGTACGTATTTATGAATATTATATATATGTATATATAAATGTATGCATATATATACATATATATGTATGTATATCTTCTTTATATATATAAAACTGAGAATGTGTTTGTGCGTGTCTGTCTGTCTGTGTGTTTACCTAAAACTTGAGAACTACACAACCAATTCCATTCAAATTTTACACATGCCTTACTTAGGTTCCATGCAGTTTCATGGCAAAAAAATGTTCAACTTCTTGCCTAGAGCGAGCCCATAGCAATATCATATCATATCTTCTCCACTATTTCAGTATTACGTGTTAAAAGTGAAACAAAAACGTTTCTCTATTTTATGTCAGACACTTTCACTTTAACAATAAAAATAATAATAACAATTGAATTATATGTAGTAAGTAATGATTAAAATCAAACTAAAGTAACACGACAAAAGTAAAAATAGCAATTGGTATAAAATTGCATCAATGATTTGAACTTGAATAAGTGGTTTCACATGAATGGGAATAAATTAAAAATAAAATTAGCGTGCAGAAATGGAATAGACTAGATGGATAATAAAAAATTAAATTAAAGAAAAGACTATTGTCTATAAAGTATACAATGTAGGGAAAAAAGATTTGAACACATGGAGGAAAGCACCTTCGAAAAGTGTCTTGGTGCGAGTATGAGAGGTATCTAATCAGAGGCGGTAAATTCTCCACAATAGAAGCAAGGTTCGAGTCAACGGAGCGTGCAAGGGAGTACTCGACTCGAACTTGCAAAGTGGAAATATTTTATCTTTACCTTTATATCTGCGACGTAGGACGTCCCGGAAAAAAAATTTAAATGCCCCCTCCCCCCAGAAGTAGAGGTAGGCTGGATTGTAGCCCCACTTCTATACAAGAGGGAGGACAAGATACAATTGATCGAAATTACAAGAGACGGGCTAACAATTGCAGTCTGTTATATATTTTGAGTGTTGTTATCACTAGCGATATCAAGATATAACTTTGTATTTTGTATTTTATGTGTAGATGTGATCCGGTTCTTGACTGAAGACTGAGGGCTTCGAATGTCCTGTCTGTGTTTGTTGTATCGTCTTCTAAGTTCTTATGCGTTCTTGTCTCAGTTTGTAATTTTCTACATATCATAATATATATTCCTGGCGTCACGTTCCCTCCTTAACACTTATGTGAGCACATATTCTTGTAAATTTGGTACGACTCTACACTCTGTTTGTTTGTCTCTCTCTCTCTCTTACATTTACTTCGCATTCTACGTTGATCTGTCCCCTTCTCTCTCTCTTACATTTACTTCGCATTCTACGTTGATCTGTCCCCTTCTCTCTCTTTTCTTTCTACTCATCCCTCTTTTTCTCTTCTCTTGCCTCTGATTCTTTGGTCTACTCTTCCCCTACCCTTCCATTTCTTTGTCTTCCTTTGCACTCACAGGTCAATCTTTGACACCCATCCCTTCTACCCTCTCTAATTCCTTCTTTCTCTCTATTCTCCCCCCTTGTTGCTTTCGTCCCTCTTCTCTCTCTCTTCCTTCTTTGCTCTCTTCTCTGTCACGTGACTGCTGGCCAAAATCTGCCTTTCGGCCTCTGACCAGCGCCGTGATAACATCGTTCCTCGTTCGCCGCTAAGGCAATTTTTCCAAAATACGCCAGCCAGACCTGTTGGCACTGTTATTAGTCGTAAGACACTTGCTGTTTTTACCGTTATTGCTTTTGTATTTCACGTTTTTGTATTTCATTATTGTTTTTTGTTTTTTATATTCGTGTGGCACCGTCCTTTTTGCTGTCTTTGTGTTCGTATGCATTCGATCCTTCTTCCAGGAAATCTACGCTCCTAGCTTAGTTTTTCTAATGCTCGTTGCTTAGTTTCTCCTGGAGGGCTGGCCGGTTCTAGTAATCTCAAGATTAATCAGCCGAAATTACTACGATGATCCGGTTCTTGACTGAAGACTGAGGGCTTCGAATGTCCTGTCTGTGTTTGTTGTATCGTCTTCTAAGTTCTTATGCGTTCTTGTCTCAGTTTGTAATTTTCTACATATCATAATATATATATATAGATGTACATGTAATATGTACACATATATATACACATATATACATGCACTAGCACTATGATCCGGCAACGACGGGTCTTTAATGCTAGTATATATATATATGTGTGTGTGTGTGTATGTGTACATATGTATATACATGTATGTATATATAGTATATATGTATACATTTTTTAATAAGTTCACTTGCTAATCACGACACCAGTACCTAGTAAGGTGCTGATTTTTTATTTAGCAACGGCGGGAGGTGACTCGTTGCCATCTCTAGCAGTCGAGCGGTCATCAGCGATGAGACCCAGGACTGTCGAAATCACGTGACCAGGTAATCTCGGTGCTGCATTTTGGTGGAGATACCTGTACGTATTACCGTTACATATATTGTGTATGAGTGTGTGTGTGTGTGTGTTAGCGTGTGTGTGTGTGTATCTGTGGGCGTGTGTGTGTATCTGTGGGCGTGTGTGTGTGAGAGAATGTGTGTGTATACATGCACAAGCACGCACGTATATGCATATACACAGTATAGCATGAAAAGCAAACAACAAATTCATTGCTTTTTAATAATTTCAATGTTCTCTAAAGTTATTTCAATGGATATATTAAAAACAGCATTAAGGTAATTATATAATCAATAGACACAATTAGTTGCTTTAAATGTGATGGATAACAATACATGTAAACGTGAATATATGCGTTGACATGAGAAAGCCTGTGTGCAGTGGCTACAAGGATGGAAGTTGGGAGAGACTCACAGAGATGGGTGGGAGGAGAGATACACTGGAAATAGTATGAGGCGAGTGAAGATAGAGAAATAGTTTGGGAGGAGGAAGAGTGGAGGATTGAGGAATTAAGGAAAACTGGTGATAGGACAGAGAGAGTGAGGAAGAAAGAGATAGGGACAGAGAGAGAGAGAGGTGGCATGGGTGGCATAGATGAAAGAAGAGAAATAGGGAGACGGAGATGGAAACTTGAAAAAGTGAATAGATGGCATAATATGGAGGACGGGCGGGTGTGTGTGTGTGTGTGTGTATATGGATGTGTATGTGGATGTGTGTAAGAAAAATAACTAGAAAGGTTCGAAAATGTGCATAACTTAGAGTTTTTTGAACTAAAATGCATGGCGCAATCTATTTCGACAGCGAAACCAGTTAGTCAAATGTGATTTTTCTTCCACTGCAAAACCTCTTTTGACAACAACTTGCACTAAAATTTATTCAGTAAAACTGTTTTTTATAGAGAAAATTATTATTCGTAAACTTTTTCTATTAGGAAATATTTTAGTAAAATGTGTTTTTTTCTCTTTTATTCTGTGTGTATGTGTGTGCAAAAATCACCTTCTGGAAACATGAGTTAGTGTTTTGAAAGTAAAACTGTTATATAGAAACATTTATTATGTGAAGACATTTTTGTATTTTACCTTTCATATATAAATATATATATATATGTAATAGAAATATTTAACTCCTATTTTGAAAAATAAAACTTGTTTTATTCAAACACAAATATATATGAGAAAAAAGATTTAAACGCATTTTCAACGTTTTCTCATCATTTTTCATGTTTATAAATAGACAGACAGGCAGACTGGTAGACAGACAGACAGGTAGATAGATAGATAGATAGATAGATAGATAGATAGATAGATAGATAGATAGATAGATAGATAGATAGATAGATAGATAGATAGATAGATAGATAGATAGATAGAATTGAAATAGCAGCAGATTAAAACAACCATCTATATAATATAGATAATCTATATATAAGCATACAAGAGTACCACCTATAATATTTGGCTACCGAAACAATTCTCAAGGTGACTGATGAACAAAGGAATTCGCTTCGAACGCCAGTGGGTCGCTGGTTATGCTGCTTCGAACTGATCTGACGTACTCCCCCAGTGACGTACACATCAGACGAATATCGCAGAAGTAAGATGTGTGCAAATTTTTTAAAATAAGGAAGGAATGCTAGTGGAAGATTTTAATAAAAAACAGCGATCCGACACAAATACAACAAATGTAAAGTTCTTCTATGAGGGAAGGAACAAAAATTCTGCGCCTTCGTATCAACGGATGTGAAATAACCGTCTGCGTTTGCGGGAAGAGAAAACCGCAAAAGCAGAAGTCATATGTCTTGCATCAAGGCAGTATTTTCTTATTCCTCCTATTTCTATCTTCATAGGTACGCTGACCCATGTAACAATATATTCGTCTTACAGCTTTGAAATTCTGATATTTCTCCGAAAGGGACAAAGCCAACTGACTCGCTTCTTCCAAACTCAATCGGATACAATGATTTGTGTGAAAACCTTGTACAGACATTCCGTTTGAATTTCCTAAACAGAGCATGGCGTGGCTGTGTGAGAAGTTTGCTTCGCAATCACATGGTTCCGGGTTCCAGCGCTTGACAACCTGTGTTAGGGTTTATGTCCCCATAACTTAGCATTTCAGCAAAAGTTATCGATAGAATAAGTATCAAACTTAATACAAAAATATACGTACTGGGGTCACTTTGAGTATAAATTCCTCAGAGAGGTGCCCCAGCAAGGCCGCAGTCAACTGACTGAAACAAGTAAAAGATAAACAGTAAAAAATGCCAACACATATGTGAACATTGCAAATATGTCTGTAAAAACTAATCATACACACAACTTTACCGAGAGACACGTTGCCTGACTGTAAGTACACCACCACATATACTTCCATTCATATCCTTACTCACACATTCGCATATTAAAAACGCAATGAAACTATCTGGACGCAGAAAAAGATCGTGTTACATCGTTGGTGACCAGTTTGGCATTCAGCAAAAGATGTTCAATAAATTCCCAGCACAAAACGTGCTGCACAGACATCTGTACGTATATAACCATACACTCACCACTGATGTGGAAGAATAAATATTTTGTTTCTTCCATTTCCCCTTGTGTGTGTGTGTGTGTGTGCATTGCTGCTTGTGTGTGTGTGTGTGTGAGTGTGTATGTACTTCTGCTTGTTTGTCTGTGTCTGCGTTTGTCTGAACGTCTGCGTGAAAATATATGTATATAACATTATGTGTTAGAGGTACATGTCAAACGTTGAATGAATTCTACTTATAAATAGAGATAAACGTGTGCGTATATATATATATATATAATATATATATATATATATATATATATATATATATATCCAATGCAAGGAAAGCAGTCTCCTCTGTAGGGATGGAAACATCCAATTTTTTACTGGTTTGGTGGTTTGATACATATTCAATATTTGAAAATGAAAACAAAAAATGGATGGCTGATTAACAATTTAACAACCGAAACGCAAATTTATAGACGCCCCTAAAGAGACAGAGGTTACAAAGTGGTACCTGCTTTGCTAGAAATGAGAGTCAAAACGACTCATTAGCCATTATCTTAATAAGCTGACAAGGGAGACATAGATAGATAGATTGATATATAGACAGATAGATAGATAAAGATAGATAGATAGATAGATAGATAGATAGACAGACTGACAGATAGATAGATAGATAGATAGATAGATAGATAGATAGATAGATAGATAGATAGATAGAGATAGAGATAGAGATAGATAGATATATAGATAGATAGATAGATAGATAGATATATAGACAGATAGATAGACAGACAGACAGACAGACAGATAGATAGATAGATAGATATATAGATAGATAGATAGATAGATAGATAGATAGATAGATAGATAGATATATATATATATAGATAGATAGATAAATAGATAGATAGATAGATAGATAGATAGATAGATAGATAGATAGATAGATAGATAGATAGATAGATAGATAGATAGAAAGGAAGAAGGAAAGTGAATGTTTTTGTGAGAGCTGGAATGGAAAGCAGTATCTCTTGTGCAAAGATATAAAACGATAGTATTATATGGAATGTCATCCGACTTTCTACAAATCATGGCGCCCATTATGATAATAAAACATCCAAAGCATTACTGAGTTTTTGTACTCCAGGTCGCGCTTATTTGAGTAAAATCAAATCAATATGGCGGCTCTAATAAATACCATATAAGAATGTTAAGCGAATACTTTCATATCATGTCTTCTTTCCGCTCAAAGGGATTTACAGTTCATAAATAAATTTGAATTTGAATTTAACATCTGAGGGAAGTTTTAACTTAATATGGCGTTTGTGTTCTTTCATATTAGACAATTAGCAATGACATAAAGAATAAAAGCAACAGGATCTAAAAACAGAAAGCTAAAACTAGGCCAGGGGATTCCTGACAGCGAAGAATGCTAAATTCTGTTTATTTTATGGCATTTGGTAATCGAAGTTAGAAGCGTAAAATTAGTAATGGGCCGCAAGATTTCCAAACGTAAATTGACAATTCAGAGAAGTTTAAGCCCAAGTGAACAAAAATACGAAAGAAAAGCATACAAACAAAGACGGAAACAAATAAAAGGTTATAACGATAAACAAATAAATAAATAAGTAAAAGAGAAAGCGGCTGATATCAAACATGATTGTGAATGAATGAGGGCGGTAAAATGCGATAAGGAGAAATTATCTCCATTTAATGTGTAGGTACATGCGCATGCATATATATATATATGTGTGTGTGTGTGTGTGAGAGACAATGTATGTGTGGTTTTGTGTGTGCGCGCGCGCGTGCGTGTGTGCGTGAAAGGACATCGAGTGAGTGCTGAATAAGCAATTGACAAAAAAAGGAATCATCTGCAATAAATACATTTGATCGTAATACTTATATGTGTGCGTGTGAGTGTGTGCGTGCGTGCGTGCGTGTGTGTGTGTGTGCGTGCGCGCGTGTCTGTGTACATGCGAGCATAAGTTTATATATATATGTGTATATGTATGTATATGTATACACACACACACACACATCTATATATATATATATATGCGTACAATTACATATACGTATGTAATAACATGAAGGAAACAGAGGCAAAACAACGAGACAGATAACAGAAAACCTACCAAATTAAACAGCTATGTTTAGAAAGGCAAACGGAACCACTTTAACATAAGGAAGATCATTAAAGGTTGAAAGATGCACTAGAGTGTGTCTGTGTGCCTAAAAATGTGTGTGTATTTTTGTGTGTGTGAGTGTGTTTGTGCGTGTCTGTGTGTCTGTGTGTAGTTACATGGACGTACACATACACGCATTCATATATATTTGTTTGTGCGTGCGTGTATATATATATATATATACACGCCATGATAGATCGTTAGCCACTACACACATTTTTCTCTCCTTGTTTCTCTCCTTGTTTCTTTCTGTGTCCCTTTCTGTAGAAGACCGTAGGCTCGAAACGTAAACGACTTTTCTATTCCTGAACATTATACTAATGCATCTGTTTGTTTTGTACACCACCTGTCTTCGTTTTTTTTTTCATAAACTATCCCTATTTATATATATATATATATATATATATATATATATATATATATATATATATACACTTTATAAATAGGGTTCAGCAACGATTTGCTTCACCACATACCGAAGTTTAGAATTAGCAGTCAAAAAATCTTAGCTATTCCTTCTACTTTAAAAGGGGCTACCAGAATTGAATTTGGCGGCATTAGCACGGAATATGATCTCTCTCATACCGTTAGGTGAAGAGATATTTTCCAGTGCCTTCAAATTTAATATTTAATAATTTATAATTGAAGAATCCCACGCTGAAGAGCCGAAAATGGTCGGGTAAGGTATAATTATTTATTATTTATGATTTATACCGATCTAATTCCGAAACGCGCGTACGTGTGTAACCTAATATAGAATGATTTTCGTCATTTTTCCCTTTTACCTGCGTGGATTGTTTTCAATTACTTTGAATTTTCTGGGAGCCCCTTTTAAAGTAGAAGGAATAGCAAAGTTTTTTGACTGCTATTTCTAAAATTCGGTATGTGGTGAAGCAAATCATTGCTGAACCCTATTTATAAAGTATTACTTAAGCTTACCATGAAATGGTCTTTTTCATGCCGAATTCTGCTTGGTGAAATTACTGATTACTTCTCAATTAATTAATTTTACTCTTTGTTGCGTTCTTGTCCCAGTTTGAATTTTTTTACATATATATATATATACATATAGGCGCAGGAGTGGCTGTGTGGTAAGTAGCTTGCTAACCAACCACATGGTTCCGGGTTCAGTCCCACTGCGTGGCATCTTGGGCAAGTGTCTTCTGCTATAGCCCCGGGCCGCCCAATGCCTTGTGAGTGGATTTGGTAGACGGAAACAGAAAGAAGCCCGTCGTATATATGTATATGTATATGTGTGTGTGCGTGTATCTTTGTGTTTGTCCCCCTAGCATTGCTCGACAACCGATGCTGGTGTGTTTATGTCCCCGTCACTTAGCGGTTCGGCAAAAGAGACCGATAGAATAAGTACTGGGCTTACAAAGAATAAGTCTCGGGGTCGAGTTGCTCGATTAAAGGCGGTGCTCCAGCATGGCCGCAGTCAAATGACTGAAACAAGTAAAAGAGTAAAAGAGTAAAGAGTATATATATATATATATATATATATATATATAGTCGTACCAAGTTTAAAGAAGTACGTATTTACATATAAGACCAAAAAGGGTACGGGCTATATATATATATACATATATATAGCAGCGCCCGTACCCTTTTTGGTCTTATATGTAAGTACATAGTTCTTTAAACTTGGTACGACTCTATAACACTGACTCTCTCCCTACTCTCCTACATTTCTCTGCCTTTCACCCTTTGCACTCCACTTTGATCTGTCTCTTTCTCGCTGGCTTTCTCTCTCTTCTCCCCCTCCTTTGTTCCTTGTTCCCCTTTCTTCTCTCTTCTCCTCACACGTGACTAACTGACCGATTGCCGGCCTTTCGTGCTTAGCAGTCGTCGCGGCAAGAAACATTTCTTCTCTCTCTGCCCTAAGGAATTTTTCTAACACGCCAGCTCTAAGTTTACTCGTCCTGTCGAAAGACGCCTGCCTGTGACGTCCTGTTCTTTTTTATCATTTTTATCATTATTGTTTTTAAGTATTTTTGTATTCTTATTCGTGTAACATCGTCCGTTTTTCGTCCTTGTTTTGTATACATTCGAGGCTTTCTTCCAAGGAATCTAATGCGCTTGGCTTAGATTTTCCTTTGGGGCTGGCCAGATCGGAGCTATCTCAAGATTAATCAGCCGAAATTGCGAGGATGATCCGGTTCTTGACCGAAGATTGAAGGCTTCGAATGTCCCGTCCTTTTTTTTTTGTATCGTCTTCTAAATGTTTTGCGTTTTTGTCCCAGTTTGTATTTTCTTTACATATATATATATATAATATATATTATATATACTATATATATATATATATCTATATAATATATTATATATATATATATATATATATGAATGCGACACAAGCACGAGCACACACACATAAGCACACATACATATATATTGGTGGGGTGTACAGATCGAAAAATTGTTATTCCAAATGATAGTGCATAACGGTTAATCCAAGCTAAGAAACTTACATAAATCCCTACAAGTCAATGTACGGTCAAGTTCCTATTTAAAGGGTATTTACCCAAGTAGGGAATTATTACATTATATATTACACAATTTTTATGGCTGTTTCACAAATGTATATCGGTTCAATATTCAGTAATCTAGCCAAGACGAGAGTATCGAAAGCCAACTGTTCAGAAGAAAATATCAACTTCCTCCAATGACTTTTACTCACCCGAGTTGACTTAAGTTAAATAATACCTGTTACATATTTAAGAAGATTATGTATATATATATATATTATATATATATATATATATATAATATATATATATTATATATATATATATATATATATATATCAGCCGGATGGCTGAAACAAGTAAAAGAGTAAAAGAGTATATATATACATGTATATATATACATATATATATATATATATACATATATATACATGTATATATATATATATATATATATATAATATATATATATATATATATATATATAATATAGTTGAGGTGTATTTCGTTAAGAACGTATTAGTGTACAAAATAGAACTCGTACACACTTAGAATTACCAGATGACCGGAGTGTTATGGCATAGTACCAATTCTAGGCTTAGGCATTCTTCGAGTGCGAAGAATAAATGATAGCACTAAAATCAAAACATTTACTTACGGAGGCTGCGATTATATATCACCTGAGGAGATACAACTAGGTCCTATTACACAGGTAAACCGTAATTTAATTTAAATTTAAATCCTGTATATATGTGGATGAATGTTATATCGAAACACGTGTAGTGTTCATTAAACAGGTGTCGAATCGTAGTCCCTCTTCCTTTCATTCTTTCCTTTATATATATGTATATATATATATATATATATATATACACATACCTACACACACGCACACATATATACGCACACACACAAACACACACATATATATATATATATATTCATACAGCAGATCCTCAGAAGTAAAAATTACTCAACGTGGAGTTCTCTGTGATTCCTTAACGACAATGTAACTTTCATATAATTAATGTTTCTTCTGCCTGATGAACAGATAAGTACCCCTCGTTGAGTAATTAATACATCATAGGATCTGCGAGCCAGGAAACATATATAGCCTGGATTTTACCAGTTCTACTCCCTCAATTCGGGTTTGTATTCGCTCTCAAATCATGTGTGTATGTATGAGAAATGTTTTTTTTACTTACTGAACTTCGTCTAGTAGAGAGAGACAACAGGGCACTATACTACTACTATGTTGCCTGGGAAACACTGGAAGATTTTCGAAATTTTATATGGGAAAAGCCTACAACCTTCGAGGCCATTGGATTATTATTGTTCCTGAAAATTTTTTTTATACCTACCACAGACTGCTCGAATCCTACAAACTTCCTACCCTTCGATACTTAGATCTTATAATTTGATATCGATATATATATATATATATATATATATATATGATTTAGAGGTTATAATTAGAGTAAAAAGGCTGGAATTGGGTTAGCGACAAACAGTGTTGGGGACAACCAAAGGCGCAAAGACTCACACATACACATACGCGTATATATGTGTATATATATATATATATATATATAATTAAAAATGAGGGTGTCTAAAAGACACCAACATGCCGAAATAGCAGTCGAAACACTGACTATAGTACCACGTTAAATGTTCATATCGCACCATGAGGTAAAGCGGAGGGACAAAACATACAAGCAAAAATTATTGAATAATTCAAGATCCAAGGATTTCTGGTTCTGCTTTAGATAAGCTTTACCGTCATCAATTGAATATATCAAGGGTACATAAATACAGATATATATATGCACAGCAAACTATATACTTACATATACGAGCGCCGTACATACATACATATGCACGTATGGACACAGCCAGTTTGAATCGCCCGCCAAATCACCGCATAAGTACGATATGGTTAAAATAAGCACCGCAGTGAATATAATAACGAATTATATAAATTTATATATGAGGATAATATCGATATTTAAGTGTCGAAATTATCAAGTGGCCAGCATGAAAGAAATACCTTACAAAGGTAAAAAAAATTTTAACAATTAAAAATGAGGGTGTCTAAAAGACACCAACATGCCGAAATAGCAGTCGAAACACTGACTATAGTACCACGTTTCAGTGTTTCGACTGCTATTCGGCATGTTGGTGTCTTTTAGACACCCTCATTTTTAATTGTTAAAAATTTTTTACCTTGTAAGGTATTTCTTTCATGCTGGCCACTTGATAATTTCGACACTTAAATATCGATATTATCCTCATATAATATATATATATATATATATTATATATATATATATATATCTATATATATATATATATATATATATATATATATATTATATATATATATATATATGTATTATATATATATGTATATATATATATATATGTATATATATATATATACGTATTATATGTAGTCATGATATATATATATATAGTATATATATATATCGTGTATATATATATATAATATCTATAATATATATATATATATATATATATATATATATATATATATATATATATATATATATATATACATACATATATATATATATAGTATATATATATGATATATATATTATATATATATAATATATATATATAGATATATATATACATATATATATATATATTATATATATATATATATATATATATACATATATACGCGTATGTGTATGTGTGTCTTTGCGCCTTTGGTTGTCCCCCAAAACAGTTTGTCGCTAACCCCATTCCAATACGTATGTTTGCATGTATGTATGTATGTATGTATGTATAGTGACAACATGAATTTTTTCCATCTTGCTCTGTCAGAGTATTTCAGAAAAATGAATGTTAATGTGTCCAACTTGTTAAAATTCTATTTATTTATTTGTGCAGCTGATGGTGGCACTGCATTTAAATTGATGTAATGATTGCATTGTTCAATTAAATGGAGCCGCTTGAAACGGTAGTACTGTATCACTGCTTGATATCCTGTTTCTTATTTTGATTTTATATACATACATACACACACACACACACACACACACACACACACACACACACACACACATATATATATATAGATGTACCATAACATCTTTCTGTATGCGTATATTAATTGTCGAAAGAGAAGTCTCCTTTTGTGCTTCGCTTTGGATGCTTCCATCCAAAATGTTTTCGTCGTACGCCCATATTTTTCCTCATTTTCCTTGTCTTTCATAGTTTTCCACGTGCACTGGCTTGTCACCTTACAATTTCAATTGGTGGTGAGCACCGTTCGAATGAAACGTACCGAATTTACTATGTACCAAAATTATCATGCTTTACAATACACATCTGACGACGCGTCAAAATTGTACAGTTTGTGATGTCTTCTTCTCCTTTAAAACACCTTTCTTCCTTTCTGTCTTTTTTTCACAATTTCATTACTTTTCACTGTTATTTTATCTCTGTTTCTTTCTCTCTTTTTCCTCTCTCTCACACACTCATATATATATATATATTATATATATATATATGACAGTCAAAAATTGTGAAGCATGACTGTCACCACTACTACATGAACCTGAAGATTGCATAATTTAATGCATGATATAAATACATTCTTCTATACACAATCACACACACCCGTATCTCTCTCTCTCTCTCTCTCCTCTATCTATATATATATATATATAATATATATATATATATAGATATATATATATATAAGTAAATAAATGGGGACAACAGTAAAAGAATTTTAATAACGTCTGCGTTCAGCTCCATTTATTTCTTATACTACACAAATTACTGCACATTAACCCGGAGTTCTACCTTTGATTAGGTCGCTACATCCTTGTTACGTGCGTGAACTTTGCTACCCTGGTAACTGTTTATTGAATTTTCCATGTTAACGGTAAACAAAGGATAATTCATTCATCCATTTATATACATACATATATGTATGTGCATGTATGTATATATATATATATATATATATATATAATATATATATATATACATACATACACACACACTCACATATATATTGCTTACATATATATTATGCATTTATATATATATATATATATATATATATATAGATATATATATATATAGCTGTCTTTTCTCTCTCTCACTATATATATATATAATATATAAACATATACACTCGTGTTGTACGACTATTTATCACTTTAACCCAACGACAGACAGATGTATTTTATGCTGACCTCAGTTGCCATATCACTGATTAAATGTTGTATGGCGATGGCAGAGTGGCGACATGTGTAGACCCCTAACCAATTAGAAATGCACAGTAAGTTACTATTTTCGACTCGAAGCTTTGCTTCAAACTATGCAGATCTGCAACAAGAGTCAATACTTGCCTGAGAGGTCATGGATGGTAAGTTAGAAAATGCCATCTATAACGAGGAACAAAAATGAGACGCCAGTCACTTATAAAGATGGGGCAATTCCGCCTTCCATACATACATACATGCATACATACTTATGTATATGTTTATATATATGTGTGTGTGTGTACGAGTGTGTGTGAGTGTGTGTGTGTGTGTTTGTGTGTGTGTGTGTGTATGCCTTGATGTATCTATATAAAACTGGAGCCCTTGACGCAAAAATCTCCCCTGATATTTGTTATCTACAGACTACTGACGCTCTTTTCTCATTCTCACGGTCGTAGGCTATTGAACTTAATGATTGATTAGCCAACGGCGTTATTGTTCACCAATTGCAGTAGAAAAAATAAAAAAAAACAATTAAAATATAAAAATGATATGAAAAAACCTACACAATACAGTATGCTTTACAGATACATGTCTTTCTTATCCAAAAGATATTTGTGAAATTTCCAACTATCAGCCGTGAAATGAATCAGTTTTCTGCATGACACAACTTAGTGTTTTGTAATCTTAATAGGGCACCAAGCTGTGAAACGCTGCAGGTGATACAATCTCATAACCGGCATGATATCACTTAACAAGGAACATTACCACCATCTTGTGAGCGTGTGTTTTGCTTTTAATGTTGTGCTGCAAAGTAGATATTGCTGTTGATTTTGATAGCTTTTATCTGGTTTGTTATCTGTTATCTGGTCTTTTCTAACTGTGTATATACCAGAGAAAGATAATTGGATTGTGAACGTAAATAGAAACACATTTTATAAAATAATGCAAAAAAAAATAATTAATGATTGGTTACAAATCATGGGGTTTATAATGCCATTTTAGCATTGTTTGTAATAATTGGTATCAATTCGGCGTTAATATGGGTGATTCCCAACCCCGTGTGTTGTGGGGGAAAGAAGTGGGTGGGAACTTACAAACAAAGGATAAGCGGTGAGCTATGGACACAGTCACTTGATCTGCTAAATATAACAACGAAATGTACCGCGATGGTATGCAGTAAGCGATGTCTGGATAGAAGACAAGGAACAGGAAAAAGGTGTTGACCTAAATTTGTTCCACCAAGGCTGATTTATTTTTGAACAATTAAAGCAACAGTAAGAAAAGGAACATCATCGTCAGCCGAACCAGCTGCAACGACAATAACAAAAGCAACAACTACTCGAGGAACAACAGTCGTAACAGCAACAGCAACAACTAAGAAATCCAAACACCATTTACTTGAATTTTTAACAGATCGCACTTTCTTTGATATTGATGTGAGACAAGCAGCAGGTAGTTTTGCATTTATTTCAAAATGATTTTTTTAATTCCCAAACAAAACCCATATATATATGACGTCAGAAATAAAAGCAAATAATATTCTATGAGATAGAATTGAAATATTGTCGTTTATGGATTATATTTTCTTTGTAAATATTATTCTTTGTATATCAAAGAAGATAAGCGTTGAAGCCAATGAAGGAGCCTCCAGGAGATCTCTCAGTATTCTAGAAATAGTTACGAAATCTCGATTGTGTTAATACAGAATGGAGAAAATGGAGAAAACTGAGAGACTAGATGATTTTCTCCTGCATATTCGATATATGTAAGAGATCGAGAAATGTTGGTCATAAATGGAAATCCATTGATCATAGATCTAGTGTAACAAATTGAAAAGGGCTAAGCAAAAACAACGACAAGATCAACAGCAACAAAAATGCTTCTCGACTCAAAATGAATTTAACACACCAAAACGTGTTCACTTTAAGTTTTCTCCTGGTAATAACGAGGGTGGGAAACCAGTGTACAAAAAGGCGAGCACGCTCACACACGCAGTATACACACACAGAGACATATATATATATGAAATATTCAAACTTGAATATTCATAAAGATATTATTGTTGCTAATATTATCTACAGTAAATATAAGTAATCGATAATATCGTCAATAATTTAGACGGTTCGATAGCGGTAAATGGCTATGAAATTTTAAAATTAGCGTTATGCATCAAGGCGTTTATACGCTATATCTGTTAGAAATAGGAGTTATAACCCTAAATAAAACCACCGAAAAACTGAGAAATAAGACAGAAGGGGGCCAAATGGTGAAAGAAATCAAAACACGCTTTTATAGATACTCTTACTCGAATATTTGTGTAGCTAGGTTTCGGAATCCTGGTCCTCTGGACCTCAATTCCTCATCAGCACGATTCACCAAGAGAGAAGTTCAAGAACACATCACATCTAAATCCTGTCTACGTTCTTATTTGTGTTGCGCTAAAACACAATTACCTCAGAGTAACAAGGCAGTCCTGGTTTAGGACGAATGTTGCTGTAATTTAGCCCCAGGAGATATCGTCTGCAGCTGGCTATACGAAACGATCTGTGTCCTTATGTTGACAAATAATCTTTACTCCAAAGTACTGTTGCTGAATATCTCTCGTTGTGAGATTTACAAACAGTAATTTTCTAAGAACCACCTCAGTATAAATATATATTAATAATGAATAATATTTATATCATTTAACGTACAGAGTATTGAGATAAGAATTACAAATAGCTTCTTGTGAAGAAACGTAGTTAGACTGGCTTTTATAAGGAACCTAGCCACGTGTCCTCAAAGCAAGAAACTATAAGTGGCTCTTATCTTAATAGAGTCTACATTAAATGTTATCTAGCTTTCACTGACTGGGGTACTTTTTATCCTACCTAAACAGAACAGTAAACTATATATATAAATATATGCATGTATGTGCATGCGTGAGTGAGTGTGCGTGTGTGTGTGTGTGTGTGTGTGTATACAAACTTGCATTAATACACCATCAGACACACAGACATGTAGACAGGTGCGGTAACTGGGAATGCAAAACTGTCACTAATAAAGTATGTGTAATAAAAATGATAAATGAGTGTCACGCCCCTCTCAAGATAGGAAAATGCAATTGGATTATATAATTACAATTATATAACTGGAAAAATTCTTTGTTAATGAAACTCACGTAACTTGATATAATATTTATTTATATTTTAGATAAATATTTTGTAAATAAATCCTCCTGTTTCATTTTGTTATAAACATACATACAAGCACACGTACGTACACCACACACATGTTCAGGTCGATAAATAGACGGATAGACATAGACCAAAGATTACGGCGGAAGACATGACACATAACCAAATTATTCGGGGGACGGTAAATAGGTTCTACTTCACATCTCGTAATGCTAAACGTAATTTGCAAATAAAATTGATAACCCTGTATAATATTATGTCAAAGTACTCTGAAGGGAAAGATCATAAAAAATGTCTCCGACTTCATCAAACGCTATATATAAGCATTATATAAAGCATAAATATAAATATATAAGCATTATATAAAGTATAAATATAAATATAAAAGCATTATATAAAGCATAAATATAAATATATAAGCATTATATAAAGCATAAATATAAATATATAAGCATTATATAAAGCATAAATATAAATATATAAGCATTATAAAGCATAAATATAAATATATAAGCATTATATAAAGCATAAATATAAATATATAAGCATTATTAAAGCATAAATATAAATATATAAGCATTATATAAAGCATAAATATAAATATATAAGCATTATATAAAGCATAAATATAAATATATAAGCATTATATAAAGCATAAATATAAATATATAAGCATTATATAAAGCATAAATATAAATATATAAGCATTATATAAAGCATAAATATAAATATATAAGCATTATATAAAGCATAAATATAAATATATAAGCATTATATAAAGCATAAATATATAAGCATTATATAAAGCATAAATATATAAGCATTATATAAAGCATAAATATAAATATATAAGCATTATATAAAGCATGAATATAAATATATAAGCATTATATAAAGCATAAATATAAATATATAAGCATTATATAAAGCATAAATATAAATATATAAGCATTATATAAAGCATAAATATAAATATATAAGCATTATATAAAGCATAAATATAAATATATAAGCATTATATAAAGCATAAATATATAAGCATTATATAAAGCATAAATATATAAACATTATATAAAGCATAAATATAAATATATAAGCATTATATAAAGCATAAATATAAATATATAAGCATTATATAAAGCCTAAATATAAATATATAAGCATTATATAAAGCATAAATATATAAGCATTATATAAAGCATAAATATAAATATATAAGCATTATATAAAGCATAAATATAAATATATAAGCATTATATAAAGCATCAATATAAATATATAAGCATTATATAAAGCATAAATATAAATATATAAGCATTATATAAAGCATAAATATATAAGCATTATATAAAGCATAAATATAAATATATAAGCATTGTATAAAGCATAAATATAAATATATAAGCATTATATAAAGCATAAATATATAAGCATTATATAAAGCATAAATATATAAGCATTATATAAAGCATAAATATAAATATATAAGCATTATATAAAGCATGAATATAAATATATAAGCATTATATATAGCATAAATATAAATATATAAGCATTATATAAAGCATAAATATAAATATATAAGCATTATATAAAGCATAAATATAAATATATAAGCATTATATAAAGCATAAATATAAATATATAAGCATTATATAAAGCATAAATATAAAAGCATTATATAAAGCATAAATATATAAACATTATATAAAGCATAAATATAAATATATAAGCATTATATAAAGCATAAACATAAATATATAAGCATTATATAAAGCATAAATATATAAGCATTATATAAAGCATAAATATATAAACATTATATAAAGCAAAAATATAAATATATAAGCAGTATATAAAGCATAAATATAAATATATAAGCATTATATAAAGCATAAATATATAAGCATTATATAAAGCATAAATATAAATATATAAGCATTATATAAAGCATGAATATAAATATATAAGCATTATATAAAGCATAAATATAAATATATAAGCATTATATAAAGCATAAATATAAATATATAAGCATTATATAAAGCATAAATATATAAGCATTATATAAAGCATAAATATATAAACATTATATAAAGCATAAATATAAATATATAAGCATTATATAAAGCATAAAGAGAAATATATAAGCATTATATAAAGCATAAATATATAAGCATTATATAAAGCATAAATATAAATATATAAGCATTATATAAAGCATGAATATAAATATATAAGCATTATATAAAGCATAAATATAAATATATAAGCATTATATAAAGCATAAATATAAATATATAAGCATTATATATAGCATAAATATAAATATATAAGCATTATATAAAGCATAAATATAAATATATAAGCATTATATAAAGCATAATATATAAGCATTATATAAATAAAATATATAAACATTATATAAAGCATAAATATAAATATATAGCATTATATAAGCATAATATAAATATATAAGCATTATATAAAGCATAAATATATAAGCATTATATAAAGCATAATATAAATATATAAGCATTATATAAAGCATGAATATAATATATAAGCATTATATAAAGCATAAATATAAATATATAGCATTATATAAGCATAAATATAAATATATAAGCATTATATAAAGCATAAATATAAATATATAGCATATATAAAGCATAAATATAATATATATAAGCATTATATAAAGCATAATATATAAGCATTATATAAAGCATAATGTATAAACATTATATAAAGCATAATATAAATATATAAGCATTATATAAAGCATAAATATAAATATATAAGCATTATATAAAGCATAAATATAAATATATAAGCATTATATAAAGCATAAATATAAATATATAAGCATTATATAAAGCATAAATATAAATATATAAGCATTATATAAAGCCTAAATATAAATATATAAGCATTATATAAAGCATAATATAAATATATAAGCATTATATAACGCATAAATAAAATATATGCATTATATAAAGCATAATTATAAGCATTATATAAAGCATAAATATAATATATAAGCATTATATAAAGCATAAATATAAATATATAGCATTATATAAAGCATAAATATAATTATATAAGCATTATATAAAGCATAATATAAATATATAAGCATTATATAAAGCATAATATATAACCACTATATAAAGCATAATATAAATATATAAGCATTATATAAAGCATAAATATATGAGCATTATATAAAGCATAAATATATAAGCATTATATAAAGCATAAATATAAATATATAAGATTATAAAAGCATAAATGTATAAGCATTACATAAAGCATAAATATATAGCATTATATAAGCATAAATATAAATATATAAGCATTATATAAAGCATAAATATGAATATATAAGCATTATATAAAGCATAAATATAAATATATAAGCATTATATAAAGCATAAATATGAATATATAAGCATTATATGAAGCATAAATATAAATATATGAGCATTATATAAAGCATAATTATAAATATATAAGCATTATATAAAGCATAAATATAAATATATAAGCATTATATAAAGCATAAATATGAATATATAAGCATTATATAAAGCATAAATATTTAAGCATTATATAAAGCATAAATATAAATATATAAGCATTATATAAAGCATGAATATGAATATATAAGCATTATATAAAGCATAAATATATAAGCATTATATAAAGCATAAAATAAATATATAAGCATTATAAAGCATAAATATAAATATAAGCATTATATAAAGCATAAATATATGAGCATTTATAAAGCATAAATATATGAGCATTATATAAGCATAAATATAAATATATAAGCATTATATAAAGCATAAATATAAATATATAAGCATTATATAACGCATAAATATAAATATATGCATTATATAAAGCATAAATATAAGCATTATATAAGCATAAATATATAAGCATTATATAAAGCATAAATATATGAGCATTATATAAAGCATAAATATATGAGCATTATATAAAGCATAAATATAAATTATAAGCATTATATAAAGCATAAATATAATATATAAGCATTATATAAAGCAAAATATATAAGCATTATATAAAGCATAAATATATGAGCATTATATAAAGCATAAATATATGAGCATTATATAAAGCATAAATAATATATAAGCATATATAAAGCATGAATATAAATATATAAGCATTATATAAAGCATAAATATAAATATATAACATTATATAAAGCATAAATATAAATATATAAGCATTATATAAAGCATAAATATATAAGCATTATATAAAGCATAAATATATAACATTATATAAGCATAAATATAAATATATAAGCATTATATAAAGCATAAAGAGAAATATAAGCATTATATAAAGCATAAATATATCATTATATAAAGCATAATATAATATATAAGCATTATATAAAGCATGAATATAAATATATAAGCATTATTAAAGCATAAATATAAATATAATAAGCATTATATAAAGCATAAATATAAATATATAAGCATTATATATAGCATAAATATAATATATAAGCATTATATAAAGCATAAATATAAATATATAAGCATTATATAAAGCATAAATATATAAGCATTATATAAAGCATAATTATAAAACATTATATAAAGCATAAATATAATATATAAGCATTATATAAAGCATAAATATAAATACATAAGCATTATATAAAGCATAAATATATAAGCATTATATAAAGCATAAATATAAATATATAAGCATTATATAGCATGATATAAATATATAAGCATTATATAAAGCATAAATATAAATATATAAGCATTATATAAAGCATAAATATAATATATAAGCATTATAAAGCATAAATATAAATATATAAGCATTATATAAAGCATAAATATAAATATATAAGCATTATATAAAGCATAAATATATAAGCATTATATAAAGCATAAATGTATAAACATTATATAAAGCATAAATATAAATATATAAGCATTATATAAAGCATAAATATAAATATATAAGCATTATATAAAGCATAAATATAAATATATAAGCATTATATAAAGCATAAATATAAATATATATAAGCATTATATAAAGCATAAATATAAATATATAAGCATTATATAAAGCCTAAATATAAATATATAAGCATTATATAAAGCATAAATATAAATATATAAGCATTATATAACGCATAAATATAAATATATGCATTATATAAAGCATAAATATATAAGCATTATATAAAGCATAAATATAAATATATAAGCATTATATAAAGCATAAATATAAATATATAAGCATTATATAAAGCATAAATATAAATATATAAGCATTATATAAAGCATAAATATAAATATATAAGCATTATATAAAGCATAATATATAACCACTATATAAAGCATAAATATAAATATATAAGCATTATATAAAGCATAAATATATGAGCATTATATAAAGCATAAATATATAAGCATTATATAAAGCATAAATATAAATATATAAGCATTATATAAAGCATAAATGTATAAGCATTACATAAAGCATAAATATATAAGCATTATATAAAGCATAAAATATAAATATATAGCATTATATAAAGCATAAATATGAATATATAAGCATTATATAAAGCATAAATATAAATATATAAGCATATATAAAGCATAAATATGAATATATAAGCATTATATGAAGCATAAATAAATATATGAGCATTATATAAAGCAAATATAAATATATAAGCATTATATAAAGCATAAATATAAATATATAAGCATATATAAAGCATAAATATGAATATATAAGCATTATATAAAGCATAAAATATTTAAGCATTATATAAAGCATAAATATAAATATATAAGCATTATATAAAGCATGAATATGAAATATATAAGCATTATATAAAGCATAAATATATAATTATATAAAGCATAAATATAAATATATAAGCATTATATAAAGCATAAATATAAATATATAAGCATTATATAAAGCATAAATATATGAGCATTATATAAAGCAAAATATATGAGCATTATATAAAGCATAAATATAAATATATAAGCATTATATAAAGCATAAATATAAATATATAAGCATTATATAACGCATAAATATAAATATATGCATTATATAAAGCATAAATATATAAGCATTATATAAAGCATAAATATATAAGCATTATATAAAGCATAAATATGAGCATTATATAAAGCATAAATATATGAGCATTATATAAAGCATAAATATAAATATATAAGCATTATATAAAGCATAAATATAAATATATAAGCATTATATAAAGCATAAATATATAAGCATTATATAAAGCATAAATATATGAGCATTATATAAAGCATAAATATATGAGCATTATATAAAGCATAAATATAAATATATAAGCATTATATAAAGCATGAATATAAATATATAAGCATTATATAAAGCATAAATATAAATATATAAGCATTATATAAAGCATAAAATATAAATATATAAGCATTATATAAAGCATAAATATATAAGCATTATATAAAGCATAATATATAAACATTATATAAAGCATAATATAAATATATAAGCATTATATAAAGCATAAAGAGAAATATATAAGCATTATATAAAGCATAAATATATAAGCATTATTAAAGCATAAATATAAAATATAAGCATTATATAAAGCATGAATATAAATAATAAGCATTATATAAGCATAAATATAAATATATAAGCATTATATAAAGCATAAATATAAATATATAAGCATTATATATAGCATAAATATAAATATATAAGCATTATATAAAGCATAAATATAAATATATAAGCATTATATAAAGCATAAATATATAAGCATTATATAAAGCATAAATATATAAACATTATATAAAGCATAAATATAAATATATAAGCATTATATAAAGCATAAATATAAATATATAAGCATTATATAAAGCATAAATATATAAGCATTATATAAAGCATAAATATAAATATATAAGCATTATATAAAGCATGAATATAAATATATAGCATTATATAAGCATAAATATAAATATATAAGCATTATATAAAGCATAAATATAATATATAAGCATATATAAAGCATAAATATAAATATATAAGCATTATATAAAGCATAAATATAAATATATAAGCATTATATAAAGCATAAATATATAAGCATATATAAAGCATAAATATATAAGCATTATAAAGCATAAATATAAATATATAAGCATTATATAAAGCATAAATAATATATAAGCATTATATAAAGCATAAATATAAATATATAAGCATTATATAAAGCATAAATATAAATATATATAAGCATTATATAAAGCATAAATATAAAATATATAAGCATTATATAAAGCCTAAATATAAATATATAAGCATTATATAAGCATAAATATAAATATATAAGCATTATATAACGCATAAATATAAATATATGCATTATATAAAGCATAAATATATAAGCATTATATAAAGCATAAATATAAATATATAAGCATTATATAAAGCATAAATATAAATATATAAGCATTATATAAAGCATAAATATAAATATATAAGCATTATATAAAGCATAAATATAAATATATAAGCATTATATAAAGCATAATATATAACCACTATATAAAGCATAAATATAAATATATAAGCATTATATAAAGCATAAATATATGAGCATTATATAAAGCATAAATATATAAGCATTATATAAAGCATAAATATAAATATATAAGCATTATATAAAGCATAAATGTATAAGCATTACATAAAGCATAAATATATAAGCATTATATAAAGCATAAATATATAAGCATTATATAAAGCATAAATATATAAGCATTATATAAAGCATAAATATAAATATATAAGCATTATATAAAGCATAAATATGAATATATAAGCATTATATAAAGCATAAATATAAATATATAAGCATTATATAAAGCATAAATATGAATATATAAGCATTATATGAAGCATAAATATAAATATATGAGCATTATATAAAGCATAATTATAAATATATAAGCATTATATAAAGCATAAATATAAATATATAAGCATTATATAAAGCATAAATATGAATAATAAGCATTATATAAAGCATAAATATTTAAGCATTATATAAAGCATAAATATAAATATATAAGCATTATATAAAGCATGAATATGAATATATAAGCATTATATAAAGCATAAATATATAAGCATTATATAAAGCATAAATATAAATATATAAGCATTATATAAAGCATAAATATGAATATATAAGCATTATATAAAGCATAAATATTTAAGCATTATATAAAGCATAAATATAAATATATAAGCATTATATAAAGCATGAATATGAATATATAAGCATTATATAAAGCATAAATATATAAGCATTATATAAAGCATAAATATAAATATATAAGCATTATATAAAGCATAAATATAAATATATAAGCATTATATAAAGCATAAATATATGAGCATTATATAAAGCATAAATATATGAGCATTATATAAAGCATAAATATAAATATATAAGCATTATATAAAGCATAAATATAAATATATAAGCATTATATAACGCATAAATATAAATATATGCATTATATAAAGCATAAATATATAAGCATTATATAAAGCATAAATATATAAGCATTATATAAAGCATAAATATATGAGCATTATATAAAGCATAAATATATGAGCATTATATAAAGCATAAATATAAATATATAAGCATTATATAAAGCATAAATATAAATATATAAGCATTATATAAAGCATAAATATATAAGCATTATATAAAGCATAAATATATGAGCATTATATAAAGCATAAATATATGAGCATTATATAAAGCATAAATATAAATATATAAGCATTATATAAAGCATAAATATAAATATATAAGCATTATATAAAGCATAAATATATAAGCATTATATAAAGCATAAATATAAATATATAAGCTTTATATAAAGCATAAATATAAATATATATGCATTATATAAAGCATAAATATATGAGCATTATATAAAGCATAAATATATGAGCATTATATAAAGCATAAATATATGAGCATTATATAAAGCATAAATATAAATATATAAGCATTATATAAAGCATAAATATAAATATAGAAGCATTATATAAAGCATAAATATATAAGCATTATATAAAGCATAAATATATGAGCATTATATAAAGCATAAATATATGAGCATTATATAAAGCATAAATATAAATATATAAGTATTATATAAAGCATAAATATAAATATATAAGCATTATATAAAGCATTAATATATAAGCATTATATAAAGCATAAATATAAATATATAAGCATTATATAAAGCATAAATATATAAGCATTATATAAAGCATAAATATATAAGCATTATATAAAGCATAAATATATAAGCATTATATAAATCATAAATATATAAGCATTATATAAAGCATAAATATAAATATATGAGCATTATATAAAGCATAAATATAAATATATAAGCATTATATAAAGCATAAATATATGAGCATTATATAAAGCATAAATATATGAGCATTTTATAAAGCATAAATATAAATATATAAGCATTATATAAAGCATAAATATAAATATATAAGCATTATATAAAGCATAAATATATAAGCATTATATAAAGCATAAATATATGAGCATTATATAAAGCATAAATATAAATATATAAGCATTATATAAAGCATAAATATAAATATATAAGCATTATATAAAGCATAAATATATAAGCATTATATAAAGCATAAATATAAATATATAAGCATTATATAAAGCATAAATATAAATATATAAGCATTATATAAAGCATAAATATATGAGCATTATATAAAGCATAAATATATGAGCATTATATAAAGCATAAATATATGAGCATTATATAAAGCATAAATATAAATATATAAGCATTATATAAAGCATAAATATATAAGCATTATATAAAGCATAAATATATGAGCATTATATAAAGCATAAATATATGAGCATTATATAAATCATAAATATAAATATATAAGCATTATATAAAGCATAAATATAAATATATAAGCATTATATAAAGCATAAATATAAATATATAAGCATTATATAAAGCATAAATATATGAGCATTATATAAAGCATAAATATATGAGCATTATATAAAGCATAAATATATGAGCATTATATAAAGCATAAATATAAATATATAAGCATTATATAAAGCATAAATATAAATATATAAGCATTATATAAAGCATAAATATATAAGCATTATATAAAGCATAAATATATGAGCATTATATAAAGCATAAATATATGAGCATTATATAAAGCATAAATATAAATATATAAGCATTATATAAAGCATAAATATAAATATATAAGCATTATATAAAGCATAAATATATAAGCATTATATAAAGCATAAATATAAATATATAAGCATTATATAAAGCATAAATATATAAGCATTATATAAAGCATAAATATATAAGCATTATATAAAGCATAAATATATAAGCATTATATAAAGCATAAATATATAAGCATTATATAAAGCATAAATATAAATATATGAGCATTATATAAAGCATAAATATAAATATATAAGCATTATATAAAGCATAAATATAAATATATAAGCATTATATAAAGCATAAATATAAATATATAAGCATTATATAAATCATAAATATATAAACATTATATAAAACATAAATATAAATATACAAGCATTATATAAAGCATAAATATAAATATATAAGCATTATATAAAGCATAAATATATAAGCATTATATAAAGCATAAATATATAAGCATTATATAAAGCATAAATATAAATATATGAGCATTATATAAAGCATAAATATAAATATATAAGCATTATATATAGCATAAATATATATATATAAACATTATATAAAGCATAAATATAAATATATAAGCATTATATAAAGCATAAATATAAATATATAAGCATTATATAAATCATAAATATATAAACATTATATAAAACATAAATATAAATATACAAGCATTATATAAAGCATAAATATAAATATATAAGCATTATATAAAGCATAAATATAAATATATAATCATTATATAAAGCATAAATATAAATATATAAGCATTATACAAAGCATAAATGGTGATTACGTTTTCTGTGTTACTTTTCTTTCTCTCCTTCTCTCTCTCTTTCTCTCTCTCCATCTTTCTCCTCCCCCTCTCCATATTTTTGCTCCTCATCTATTCTTTCTCTAGAGGAACGAATTCTAAACGAAATAAGTGCAACGGAGATTAAAAAAGAAGGTACCATTTGACAAGTCACCTGATGATATACAACTGTACCAAATGATGCACCGAACTATTCGTAAAGCATCGCACCCACGAGGGACCAATGAATAATGTGTCGAAAGGATCGTAGTGATTAATAAAATATCATGAATTCCATTTTCTCTCTCACTCTCTTTCTTTCTTTCTTTCTCTCTCTCTCTCTCCCTCTCTCTGATAGATAGATATTTTGTTATCTAATACGGAAATGATAGACATCTTCTGGTATGCGTATATGCCGTAACAATGAAGACAATTGATTCCATTAAGTTATTTTAACTGACATTGAAAGAGGAGCTGACCGAAAAGATTGAGGTGGGGGTAGCTTTAAACATTTAAACATTCAGCTTTTCAAACAATAGTGTATTAGCTACAAGGGAAGTCCTTCCATCTTTGCTGATTGATGAAGCAAAACTCGCAAGCAATTACGAACCGCACCAACGTTCGCTTTAACAGCGAACAAACAAAACAGCATTGACGTAACGAAGCAATTGCTGGCAGACGACAGCGGAACATATATTTCTTTCGTACAATTATCCAACTAAACGAAGTGGATTGACTACTTAGACATCTAATTAGATTAAGTAAGGGTTAACTACATGCATCGACAAAGAACTTGCTCTTTTTCAGCATGGAAGCTTTAGAACTGGTAGAGTACCACAGGTTCGTTTAATGAAAGACATCGAGTAGAAAAAATGGACTGCATTCTATCGATTACGAATATGTATGAATGTCGTAGTTGCGTAGATATGTGTGCAAGTTTGTGTGCGTGTGTAGTGTGTCTGAGTGTGTGTCTGTGTGAATATCGATGTATATATGTGTGCGTGAGTGTTGTGTACGTATATGGCTATTTTAATTCGTTATGTTTAAGTATTCACCACAAATGATACAGTAACGTTGGCACATGCACACGCGGAGAAAATAAGCATCGCTTACAGTTGCAAACATATACACACAACACACGTTACGAGCATGCAAAATCACAGAGAAACTGGCAAACACACACACACACATGTGTACATGTAAATATACGTATAAAAATGCACACACACATTTATACGTATATACAGACATATATGCGCCCATGTAAATATATATGCTTGTGTGCACATACATAAATGTAAGTACGTTAAGGTATATTTATCAGCTTGACATGTTCCATATTCATTGAT
>NC_043013.1:53635925-53648425 GCF_006345805.1 Octopus sinensis | reverse complement strand
AGATATGTATATATATATAGAGAAAACAGACATAGACATAACCGAGAGAGAGAGAGAGAGAGAGAGGAGAGAGAGAAGAGAGAGAGAGAGAGAGAGAGAGAGAGAGAGAAAAGAAATAAAGAAAGAAAGAGTGGGTATTGCAGAAAGTGTGTTTCTTCTGTTAAGAATTTTGTTTTCGACATTTCCCTGAAATGTTTCACAATTTGATTTTAATTCATTGTAAGCAGTAGATTATTTGTATTAAATATTCAATCTAATCTGGTATAATTATCCTAGCTTTTGGTAACATCGAACCAGCATTGACGAAACAAATTATAGAAAACTGTTGCAATCTTTTCATTTATATTTTGTTTCCAATAACGTGGGAAAATCCTATTTAACGCTTAGCTGATTTGTAACTATTACAGCCCTTATAACATGGATTTCATTCTGGAATAAGTAGCTACCTGGCTTCCTAGGAAGTAATTTGTTTGAAATAACCCTCATGTAAATAAATAAATCACAGAACTACAAATAGAGACACATTGCATTTTCGCCTTGTCTTCCTTGCTTTTAATTCTATAAAGTTTTAGTGATGTCCCGTAAAGAATATATATATGGCGCTAGTTTGAAAGATTATTTCTCTTCGCTTTCGCTTGTTTCCACGTGTAAAATTGACTCTGTAAAATTGTTTCAATTTAATTGCTTTTGTAATATTAGCTGCTTGTCCAAACAGTAATGGTAATATCCTGCTGACAACACAAGATCACTTTGCTTGGGAACATCTCGGCGAATATTATTTTTGATGACCTTACAATACAGGCTATCAAACTTACCTCGTCAAAGACAATACCACAACCGCTGGCTGACGGCCTACCTTAATAATATTTCACCGCAATGTTTCAGATGTAAACAATGAGAATTTATAGCTTCAGTCTACAACAGCCGTTGATGACATGTCTAAAGCTGAATTTATTCGCTGTTTCGAAATGGCTTTGCAGAAACTTCTAAGAAACTTATTTCTCTCTGATAGGTTTCTTACAAACTGGAGCGTTTAAACATTTTGCTCTTTAATAAAGCCACATTCATCATAATTTACACTTAGTGTAGCTGAACGATAGAAGTTTGTAATTAACACTTCTTTTACCTTTATATCTACTCAGTAGAATTGCGTGGTCAAGTGGTAGTACGTTCGAATCACAAAATTATGCACTTAGCTTAGAGCCCTTGACCAGGTGTCGCGTTGTCCCTCAGTTCTTGTTGCTCCAGTCTTCTCAACTGCATTGAGCACCAGTCAATCGCTGGTGCAATCGTCTCCCCCTCACGATGTTCTAGTGGTTACTCAAAGTATTGCACTCACGATAGCAAGATCACTGTTTCGATTTCCGGACCAGGTAGTGTGTTGTGCTCTTGAGTAAACCACTCCATTTCACAGTGCTCTGTGACCACTTCGACATCTGATGCGTGGCGCATAAAACTGTGCTGGCAAAGTTCATTTGATAGAGAGAATGAGCAAATGAAAGGGACAAATGTTTGATCACTATAAAATCTTCTGTGCAGGTTGTTCACAAAAAAAAAAATTCAGCACTCTGTCCTGCCGTTTACAGTACTGGCGTTGATTTGTTCAACTAAAATTCTTCAAGGGAGTGCCCCAACATGGCCGTAGTCTAATGACTGAAACAAGTAAAAGACAAACGATAAAATTTATTTATCAAAATAACATACATAATATGCATTTGTTTTTATAGAGGGTTTTAATTGAAAGCACTTCGAAACAGGAAGCTTGTATTACAGAAAGGTCAGACGGGTTGGTATGAATATGGTGACGCAGCTATTTTGCATGGCTTCAACTGAAAGCTGACCAATCAGTGTATGGGAAAGCTTCCTCTTATGAATTTTTTCAGTTAAAACCCTGCGTAGAAACAAATTCATACTTATTCATGTTCCAAGCCCCAAATTAATATTTACACAGTTATTTCAATAAATACTTTTAATCTTTTATCTTTTACTTGTTTCAGTCTTGAGACAACGGCCATATTATGGCACTCTTTTGAAGAACGCTAATCAAGCGATTTAATCCCAGTCCTGGTACTTACTCTATTGGTTTCTTTTGCGGAGCCGCTATGTTTCAGGAATGGAAACATACCAACACTGGTGGTCGAGCGGTGATAGGGGACAGATAGACACAAACACACACACACACTCAGACACACACACACACACACACACACACACACACACACACACACACACACACACACACACAGATACACACACACACATACACACACATACACACACACATACACACACACACACACACGCACACACACACACTAACAAGTCTTTGATCAGCCCAAGGCTATAATAGAAGACACTCGATCAAAATGCGTCGTAGTGAGACTGAACACGTAGTCATTATTTTCAGAATGAACTGAAAAAAAGAGATCGTAGTTAAAGAGAAGTATGATAAGAGAAAGGCTGTGTATGAAAAAATATTGGAATAGGTCGGTTCTTCCCCTGAATTAAAGGTTAGTATTACTATATATTTATTAGGTATGGAAGATAAAAGAAAAAAATCGGCAAAATACAACACTGAAACTGAAGGAATTGTGAGTAAAAGACATGATATAAAAGACACAAACAAGTAATTTGAATTCAGAACGAAAGCTGAATCAGTAGAGAACTGGTTGAATTTTTTTTGAAAGAGTTGAGATGTCTCTATGTCATTTCTGATTTGAAATTTCGTAATAAAACATAAAGGTTGTAATTTCCCTTGAAAGCATTCAATTTAAATTTGACGAAAGAAAAATGAAAATTACAGAATTGAAAATATTTTAGAATATGTATGATTCTATGATTGCAATGTTTAAATAACGATATTACAACTAAATACACTATGCGATCATACAATGTGTTGCATACGTCATATACAAACATAAGTGTGTGTGTGTGTGTGTACATATGTATGCATGTGTGTGTGTATGTGTGTGTGCTTATGTGTTTCAGTATATCTGTTGAAACCGACTTTGAACGCCATTGAATTATGAAATATGTCTGAAATCGATGTCTTTATATACACACATACATACACACAGACACACACACAAATATATACCTATATCTGTTTGCATTTATGTTTAAGTGTGTATGTGTAAAGGTGTATGTATATATATATATATATATATATATATATATATATATATACATATATATACATGTGCATATATATATACGTATATATATATATATATATATATATATATATATATATATATATATATATATATATATATATATATTATATATATATTATATTATATATATATATATATATGCATGTATACACAGACACATATACAGACACAGATATATATGCGTTATGAGATTGTAAGAGATATTTACGACTGCTTTCCAACTTCATAAAACGCAAAAACTGCTGAATGACAATTTAAAACTTTTGCGTATAACCAATGTAATATTGATGAAAGGAGACGAATATATGAGTGCACACACACTCACACAAGATGTGAAATTAATTATTTAAATGAGATTATGGGGGTGGGGAGGGAAAAGAGGATTGAGATGGAAAAGAAAAAATTTAAAAACACCAAATGTAGTGCTTTTAGTAACTTATTTATACTCAAACATTCCGACATATAAAAGCCAATACGGAAAATAAAGCTAGACTGGCGTAGAAAAGCACAAAAAATTACAAACACACACACACATTCAGATCAGTATCACCCTCCATCTTTCACAGATATACACATATACACATGTACACACGCATCAATTTAAATAAATTCATTTATACCAAACATAAACTACCATATATAAACACATAAATGTATGTATACATGGACACATACAGGTCCTCATACACATGTATGTGTACGCATACAAGCAGGATCTATGTGCGTGTATATATATATATACATATATATATATATATAGATAGATAAGAAAGTTGGTTTGTGAAAGCACGTGGTTGAATATATAGAAAATAGTAAAAAGTGAAAAAACTACAGAAGTTTTAAAGGTTAAAATATATATATATATTTGCGTCAATATGTCTGAAGAATATTAAACATTTTTTTTCCTTACAATGACATAGTTTAGAAGAAAGACCGTTTCGCGTTTAGCTTTTCAAATTTCTTACGACGTTGCATACGTCATATACAAATATATACATATAAATACACACACACACACACACATATATATATATATATACATATATAACATATATATATATATATACATATATATATATACATGTATATATATGGATATATATATATATATATATATATATAATATATATATATATATATATATATATATATATATATATTATATATATATATATTCGTCATGCTGAACCGCAGAAATCTACCAGTTCGTTTCATTCACTCTTTGTTTATTTTTTCTTATTCCTTTCTGTTGAAGAACGTAGGCTCGAAACGTAAAAGACCTTTTCATTTTTCCCGAGCGACAAACTAATACATTTACTTGTTGTTCCTACACCTGTCTTCCTCTTGTTTTTCTATAAATTTAAACTATATACATATATATAATATATATATATATATATATATATATATATATATATACAACTGAGAATGTGTGTCTGTCTCTCTGTCTGTGTGTTTCCCTAAAACTCGAGAACTACACAACCAATTTCATTGAAATTTTACACATGACTTACTTAGGGTCCATGTAATGTCATGGGCAAAAATGTTTAACTTCTTGCCTAGGGCAAGCCCACAGCAATATCATATCTTCTCCACTATTTCAGTACTACGTGTTAAAAGTGAAACAAAAACATCTCTCTATTGTATGTATATGGATGTGTGTATATATATATATACATGTATATATATGGATATATATATATATATATATTATATATATATATATATATATATATATATATAAGATAATAAATAAAACATATGCATATATACACACATATATGTACGTACCTGCATCTATATGTATATATACATGCATATATAGGTACAGGATACAAAAAAAAACGTCGAACATAAAAACAGAACCATGGAGACGGACATCTTTTCAAGCAACGAAAAAGCAGGGTACAAGACATACAACACAATATATATACATGTATATATATAGCTGTATATGTATAGATGTATATGTATAGATGTATATGTATAGATGTATATCTATAGATATACATGTATGTCTAGATGTATATATATATATATATATATATATAGATGTACATGTAATATTTACACATATATACATGCATACATATATACACCCATAAACACACACACATACATAGGTGCAGGTGCGGCTGTGTGGTAACAACCTTGGTTCCAAAACACATGGTTCTCAGTTCAGTCCCACTGTGTAGTAACTTGGCATGTGTCTTCTGCTATAGCCCGAGACCAACCAAAGCCTTCTCAGTAGGTTTTGTAGAGAGAAACTGAAAGAAATCAATTGTATGTATATGTATGTATATATGTAAGTCTATGTGTGTGTCTTTGTGTTTCTCCCTCATCACTGCTTCACAACTGGTGTTCGTTTATTTACATCCCCACAACTTACTGGTTTCACAAAACGAAACTGTTAGAATAAGTACCAGGCTTATCAAAATATAAAAAGGCACTACGCAGTATCTCATATTCTTGTTTACCCACAATCTATCAATTTATCTTTGTGTGTGTGTATATACATACATACATACATACATACATACATACATACATACACACACACATATATATATATATGGATTTCGTAGACAGGAACTGAAACAAATCAATCGTATATATATGTATGTATGTATATATGTAAGTGTATGTGTTTTGGTATTGGCAACATGAAAGACAATGGTCAGAGACTACTTGAATTTTGCACATACCATAACCTGTGCATCACTAACACATTCTTCGCCAACGAAACATCCCACAAGGCATCTTGGGGACATCCAAGATCTCACCACTGGCATCAGCTGGATCTCATCATTACACGAAGATCCTTTCTGAAATCTGTTCAACTGACCCGTAGTTACCACAGCGCGGATTGTGACACAGATCATTCGCTAATAAGAAGCAGGTTGAGGATTCTGCCTAAAAATGTCCATCACTCCAAGAAAAGGGGCCGACCACGCATTAACACTGCCAGAACCTCGGACCCTACACTGCGACAATGTTTTGCTGTTGCTATCAAAGTTGCCCTCAGTAGCTGCCCAACCTCCTCTGCTGAAAGTAAGTGGAATTATATCAGGGAAGCTTTGTATACCACATCAATAGACACTTTCGGTATGAAAGAAAGGCAAAACCCAGATTGGTTCAGTGCTGGGCTCTCAGAGTTGGAAACAATTATGGAAGCAAAGCGTGCAGCTCTGGTGCAATACAAGAGGGATTTTTCTACGAAGTCACTCGAAGAACTCAGAAAGGCAAGAAATAAAATCCAACTGACTGCCAGACGCTGTGCAAATAGGTATTGGCAGGAAATCTGTCAGAGTATTCAGTCAGCTGCTAACAGTCGCGACACCCGTGGGATGTATGCTGGTTTGAAGAAGGTCCTTGGTCCATCTGCAACTAAGTCAGCCCCTCTGAAATCAACTACTAGAGATCTCATGAAGGACAAAAACAAGCAAATGGATAGATGGGTGGAGTACTACCAGGATCTCTACTCACGGGAGACCACGGTAGCTGAGGCTGCAATCGAGGGTGTCAAGATCTTGCCAGTCATGAGCGAACTTGACAGTCTGCCATCTATCGCAGAGCTCACCAAGGCTATTGACTCCCTAGCAAGTAACAAGGCTCCAGGAAAAGACGGCATCCCCTTAGATATCATCGAAATCGGTAAAAACACCATCCTGCTTCGGTACCTTCATGAGCTTCTGTGTTAGTGCTGGGAAGAGGGTACAGTCCCTCAGAATATGCGGGATGCTAACATCATTGGGCTTTACAGAAAACAAAGGTGACCGTGGTGATTGTAACAATTACCGTGGAATATCTCTTCTAAGCACCGTTGGAAAGGCCTTTGATCGCATTATCCTGTCCAGGCTACAACTGCTTGCTTCTCGAATTTATCCAGAATCGCAGTGTGGCTTTAGAAGAAGCAGATCAACTATTGACATGATATTCTCCATACGCCAACTTCAGGAGAAGTTCAGAGAGCAGAAAATGCCATTATATATGGCCTTCATTGATCTGACAAAGGCCTTTTACTTGGTAAGTAGAAAAGGCCTTTTCATCCTGCTCAAAAAAATCGGATGTCCACCAAGGCTGCTGAGGATCATCAAATCTTTCCATGATGATATGCAAGGCACCATGCAGCACAATGCTTCAACATCAGCCGCCTTCCAAATAAAAAACGGGGTAAAGCAAGGTTGTGTCCTTGCTCCTACATTATTTGGCATCTTCTTCTCGCTGCTGCAGTCACATGCCTTTGAGACATCAGATGATGAAGAGTTTCTGCACCGTGGAAGTAATGGGAAACTGTTCAATCTCTCGCGTCGGCGTGCCAAGACCAAAATCAGAGGCGTCCTGATCAAGGAGATGCTATTTGCTGATGATACCGCTCTGGTATCACATACAGAAGAAGCCCTACAAAGGCTCATAAACTGTTTTGAGCAGGCAAGTATCAACTTTGGCTTAGTTCTCAGCCTCAAGAAGACCAACATCATGGGTCAGGCTACATTGGACATCCCAACATACATATTGGAGACCACAGACTACAGGAGGTGGAGAAGTTTACCTATCTTGGCTCTACCGTCACCTACAACCTATCCCTTGATGCTGAGCTCAATATACGCATTGGCAAGGCAGCTGCTGCGATGGCCCAACTCTCCAAACGGGCATGGGACAACAATAAGCTGACCAAGACCACAAAAATTAAGATTTACCAGGTATGTGTACTTAGCACTCTACTGTATGGAAGTGAGACTTGGACGCCATACACACGCCAAGAGTGTCGCCTAAATATCTTTCACCTGCGCTGCCTCCGGAAAATCCTTCGCATCAAATGGCAGAATCATGTCCCCAACAAAGATGTCTTCAAGCAAGAAGGAATACCAAGCATGTTTGCACTCCTCACACAAAGACATATGAGATGGCTTGGACGTGAAATATAAAAGCCTGACTAGATTATTTTATTTTATGCGCAACTCCATTGTCTCCCGAGACAAACAGGATGCCAACAACAATATATATGGATTTCGTAGACAGGAACTGAAACAAATCAATCATATATATATGTATGTATATATGTTAGTCTATGTGTGTGTATCAATAGCTATCTTAAGGCGGTGGCCTCATGGAGCTGACCAGCGGCAGCGATTATTCTTATATCTATAAGAATGCCATATTAATATGGCGATAACAATTAATTTCCAGTAAACGCTGCCGTAATCTCTTTTATAGAGACTTAGTAATTTTAATATTTCTATTATTGAAAACAAGTGGATGTATTCCACTGAAACTAGGTAAATAGAAACCTTCGAACAGAGACGTCAGTGGCGACACCTGCGAGGTCTGACTGCGCTACATTGACAAGGGACAATACCTCGAATCGCGTCTTTAGCTGTCGGACTGGCAGTGTGAAGCGGCTGACTTCCCTTGTTCGAAGGTTATAATGGATACAGATCGTGTATCAATAGCTATCTTAAGGCGGTGGCCTCATGGAGATGACCAGCGGCAGCGATTATTCTTATATCTATAAGGATGCCATATTAATATGGCGATAACAATTAATTTCCAGTAAACGCTGCCGTAATCTCTTTTATAGAGACTTAGTAATTTTAATATTTCTATTATATATACATATATATATATATATATATATATATATAACACCCTAATGGGATCCTTAACTCCCAAATTTTAGTCATTTCTGTTTTGATCCAAAACTAGGTCAAAAGTACTGAATGGATCTTTATGAAATTTGGAAATTATATTCTATGCATAAGGGCAATATCCCCCATGACAATTCATATATTTTTGCTGTTGATGAAATTTTGACCATAGATATTAGACTTAAATGAAGTAATATTTATGAAATTTCATCTTCTTACAAGTTAGAAAATCTCCTTCGTGAGGACTTAACACCCACAATTCTGTCATTTTATCTAAGCAAAAATGAATACAGTTGTGCTCTTGGAAGCAGTAGGGTTACACGAGCATAAAAGTTGGGCATTATTTCTAATTCAATGGGACAACAGTGTAACAGTTTTCTTCGACATACACTTACATTGTGATTTCTGCAATATGGTGCATAAATTGTCAAGTAAATGAGAGGCATCTTTGCCTCCACTGATTCAGTTGCAAAGTGTTGAGTAAAGTTATTTGATTGCAGACCTTTCAGTCTTTTTATTATCACTGGGTCACATATAATCCCCAGATGGTAACATTGATTTCAAGGCATTCCCAGATGAGTGACTGGTTATTCAGAGATATTTATAGATTATATATTTATTCTGTCCAGTTACGTAACAGTATAGTGGTCATTTTCAAATTCCAGAGATGACACTTTAATTTCTCCTTAGCCCTCTCGTCACACAGTTGTTAATGTTGATTTCAGTTGGGTCACACCCTTCCAATTGCTATAGATTCGTAATGCATCTTACGGCTGTGCCTGTCACCTGGATGGTGAGGAATACTAGATTGGGAGTGGTACCGACTAGGGTAGGGTAACTGACTGCTTATTGTGATCATTCGTCTTTTGGTTTCCTGTAGCTTTGCTGTCTTTTACAAACCCAGTGAACATATATTTCCTATTTCAAAGAAATTCAAACAATAGATATAAGACCCAAGTTAAAATGATTCCCAACAATTCAACTTCTCTGGTTGACATTAAGATGCCCATCCCCAACAGGGGCCTTAACTCTCACATTTTAGAGCTCCATGACCTTCATTTTTCAGGAGCAATATCTTTTTAACAGGTTAAATAAGACTGGAATTTGGGAATATGCGTATAAAAATCAGTAGAATGGGATACATATGGCCCGATTACAATTTTTTTAGAGTGTGTAAAGAGAGAAATAAACTTCATCTGCAATTTTGATGTATATATATATATATATATATACATAGTAATATAACAATAATCCTTTGATGGAATTTATAAACATTTTAATGCATTGTTACGAAGCACATTTTCGCAGTCCATATTCCCGAGATGATTACAGTGTAGTCCGTAATATCCATAGGCATCGGGTTGATCATCTTCATAGATTCATTTCTTCAGACGATGTAATATTACTGATGTAACATCCCTCTGGTAAACATTGTTATATCGCTTGAAGAAAAGAGTCCATGAAGATGATCAACCCGATGCCCACGGATGCTATGGACAGCTCTGGAATTATCCCAGGAATACGGACTGTGATTTAGGGAATGTAGCGACGCACTAAATTTTGATAAATTCCATTCAAGTATTATTGTTAATATTACTATATTTATCTTACATTACATCGGTACAACTGAATGCAACCCCCAAAAACTGGTTCCCCATTCAGCATCATTAGACAATGGGCAGCATAATGGAACAGGGATTGTGAATTATGAGCTAAAAATTGATTTGATATTCACCAAAAAGAAAAAAATACACTCTACGCGTTGAAAATAATTAAGTGGTGTAAAAGTAGAAGAACATAAGGATAACTAAACATAGGGAATTGAAAGCGTGGGGTAAAAAATAAAATAAGGAAATAAGTATAAAAAATAGGGATAAAACATAACTTACCGACAAAAACATCAAAAGAACGCACCTATGATTATGTATACACCCCCCCCATATATATACTAGCAGTATCGCCCGGCGTTGCTCGGGTTTGTGTCGACCCTTTAGAATTGGAATTTTTGAAAAGTAAATATTTTGCATTATGTAGCTTGTTATTCACTCTAAGTGATCAGCTTTTCTGGTTAAAATACACCGAAAATGGAGACACAGCAGTCAAAAAATCGTAAAAAATAGGAATTCTCATAGAAAAAAAGCACCTTTTTGATGTAAATAATTTTTGGTGTTAACATGGTCCGATTTGAATTTTTCCTTCTACAGAAGGAAGAGCAAGCCTTTTTCTATCATACTTTCAATTTTGGTCAACTTGCGCCGCATGGTCTCGGAGGAGATAGTGTTAGTTGAAGGCTACCAAACCTGCCATACAAAGACAACTTCAGCTCTATATATATAGAAATATATACATGTGTGTGTGTGTGTGAATGCTCATACATATATATGAAAATAAAGAAACAAATGAGCCCGACGTACGTCTCGTGAATATTTACGTAAAATCCTTAAGTCACAAAGCATGCGTTCGGTGCAGCTTTTGAAACACGTGTAGAGCATTACTGCCAAACACACTAACGGTCATCCACACACATAAATCAATGAGTCTGTTTGTGCGCGCGTGTGCGTGTGTGTGTTAATGCGGATGGGCTATTTATATTTCTTCACTGCATCTCTCTATAGATTCCTGACTCTATATTCATTTCCATCGGAACGCTACGAGTAAGAAGCAATAGAGAAAGATATATGAAAAGTAAGGTTTTTGCAAAGATCGAAGAATAAGGCAATCTTTAATGGTGCGGTATTAATTTCTCACGAGATATATATTTTTAAATAGGTTAAGTGGATTGGAAACATCGCAGTTTCAATTGGGAATAGAGAGCTAAATAAATTTATAGAAGTTGGTTTAATGAAACACATACAGAAATACACACGGAAATATACAGGCACACCCCGTATACACAGCATACACACACATACATACATACATATCTGTATATATGTATATAAGTCTACATATATATATATATTATATATATATATATATATATAATATATATATATATATATATATATATTATATGTATATATATTTGTACATGCATAGATATATACATTTAATATTTATGTAGGTATATATATATACATACATAGATATTAAATGTGCATGTATATATATGTATATATATATATATATATATATATATATATATCCATACACATTTAATATGTATGTATGTACGTATATGTATATATGTTTGTGATTGCGCGTGTTTACTTACGTAAACGCAGACTTGCATATATATACGCATAAACACACGAATATCAATATATTTTATATGTCTGTCTTTCTATCTGTGCTTCTGTCTATTTTCCTATATATATATATATATATATATATATAAATATATTCATACATGCAGATATCTATACGCGCATTATTACGCATACGTATTTGTGCTTATGTAAATCTATACATCTATAGATATATGAATATATATATATCTATCGAAATGCACCCTCAGATGCACCCATATATTTACTTACATGTGCATAAGTGCATACAGATATACGGACTTGCATACATACATCGTACATAAATGCATATATCAATAATGTACTATGTGTTTAAATCTTCTCTTTCTTTCTCTCTCACTCTCTATTTCTATCTTCTACTTTCCTTCTGTGTGTATGTATGTACTTCTATGTGTGTTTGTGTGTGCATAATGCGAAAACCCCAATAC
>NC_043013.1:53623425-53630925 GCF_006345805.1 Octopus sinensis | reverse complement strand
ATACACACATGCATACATACACACATACATACATACATACATACATACATACATACATACATACATACATACATACATACGTACATACATACATACATACATATATATATAGATATATATATAAAGGTGTGGTATATATGCTCACACACCCATATGATATGCATGTATGTGTGTATATATAATATATATGTATATATATATATATATAAAAATATATGTATATATATATATATATATATATAATATATATGTGTGTGTGTGTGTGTTGTGTGTGTGTGTATTCATATATATACAAATAGGTATATACGAGGGAGTAGCCAAAAGTAACCTAAAACGTTCTCTGTGATAGAAACCAGTTGCAGTTTGGGCTTCCGCCGCTAGAATCAACTTGATGCGATCCTCAGGCATCAATCTGTTGACCGGCGTCATCTGATGATGTCGTACTGCCACGTAGTGAGTCTTTGGTTTATAATGCTAACACCTGTTCGTCGATTTTTGTGATGGGTGATACGAAGGAAGAGCGTGCTTCTGGGAAAGTTTGTTTTCTTCGGTAAAAACGGCAGCTGAATCAGTTGTCATCCTTCAAATAGCTTACAAGGCATCAGCAAGACACAAGTTTACCTGTGGTTTCCACGTTTTCGGAATCTTCACTTATCACTTGAGGACCATCCTCAATCAGGACGATCGTCGACCGTCCGAATGAATGAACACCTGAAAATTCATGAAGTGATCTTCCAGGACGGTCACCGAACGACTAACGAACTTGTTGATGTGACTGGTGTACCATGGAGCTCCTGCCAACGAATTTTGAGCGAGGAATTGCGAAGGAAAAGATTGGTAACAAAATGTGTGTCTCGCTTACTCCCGGAAGGTCAAAAGCAGTCACGACTGAATGTGTGCCATGAACTGAAAGAACAGCTGGAAGTTAATCCGGACCTTTTTCGTAGGTATTCATCGGTGAAGAAAGATGGTGTTACGGAATTTGCCGATGTGGAAGAGGTGAAGAAAAAGAAAACAGAGGCGTTAAAAGGCATCACTTCGCAAGAGTTCCAGCACTGCTTCGAACGGTGAGAAAGGCGCCTGGATGAACTGCTTCAGATGGAGAATACTTTGAAGGCGATAAAAGTGTAAAGAAGCAAAAGCACGTAAATAAAATAATAATGCAAAATTCCGGTTTCTTTTGGGTACCGCCTCTCTGTTCTTTTGGTCTTTTGTACGTTTCAGCCCAAAGGCTGCGGCCATACTGGGGCACTGCCAGTATCATCACTTTCTTTAATGATCATTCTTTTGTGGCTGGCTTTTGGTGAAAGAGGGAGTTCGATATTTCGATATTGCTGCCATGTTTCGACTTTCTTTGTGAGATGTAGGTTCATCTGCGACTTTAGATTTGTTTCTTAAAAAGTTGTTTCTTAAATTCATCTTCCTTTACGCCATATGAGCCTCGCAAATGTTTCGGCAAGAAATTTAATGGCTCTTGTCATTTGAGTCCCAAGCTATTGCAATACAAGGTCCTCACTTTAGACAGAATGGTTGGGACTTTTGGAACAGTGCTGTGACGTCCAGTTTTGGGGCTGCTATAAATTTCGATACCAAAGTTTGGTGCCAAATCTTCAAGGATGTTCCATATGCATATCACCAAATATCTCTCTTGTCTTCGCTTCAGGTAGTAGAGTCATAACCCTTTTAGTCACACGCAATAGCTCACCTGTTCCATTGATACAACTTTCTTGATATCGCACCGCTCAACTGCCTCAGACCTCGCTACTTATTTGACACTCCGGGTAACCAAAGTTGAGAGCAGTTGTCCAAGAGCGCTGGGGAGAATTATCCTCCTTAGAACCGGTATAGTTTCCTGATCGCTTGTGTTCTGAAAGTTCTGAGAGTTCATCCAGCCATTCGCCTACACATTGATACCGTCTTGGTGATATGGACATGATATGGGGCGCTGTTGTTCATATCAATCCCCAAGGGATGTTCTTAACTCGACTCAGGGATTGCTGCTACTTTTGCTCAAAGGTATCTTTGTGGCGGCATATTAGAACAAATTTGCTGATGGCGGAAGGCGCGGAAATTTCCTGCATTGTGTTAAATGTTTTCTGCAGCCCATTTTTATAGGACATCCAGGGTTTTCTGTTGAAGACTTGCATCGAAAGGTTCCTTGATTACTTTTACAACTTTTGTGCCGTCAGCATATCTAATAAGCGTGGGTGTCTGTGTAACTGATGGCATCTTCCAAAGAGCTACCATAAACAGCAGCGGCCCCAAGACAGTTCCCTGAAGCACTCCACTCGCTATAACTCTCTCCTTCGAGGCAGTAATATATAATATATATATATATATATATATATATATATATATATATATATATATAATATATATATATATATAATATATATATATATATGTGTGTGTGTGTGTGTGTGTGTGTGTGTGTGTGTATTTATATATGTGTATATACATACACACACGCACATATATATATTATATGTATGTATCTTGTAGGTGGAAATAAATATTTATATAAACTCAGTTGTAAACAATTATTAACTGAACTAGTTTCCATAAATGAACATAGACATACACACTACATACATGTCCATGTGTATGTAAGATCTTCAAAATACATCTCACTCTCTCTCTCTCTCTTTCTCTCTCTCTCTCTTTCTCTCTTTCTCTCTCTCTCTTTCTCTCTCTCTCTTTCTTTATCTTACGCATAAAACCACAGACACGCGCACTCGCACCCCGTCATACACATACATGCCTTCAATTTTTACGAATTTCATCACAGTTCATTATGAAAGACATTTAAAATCTAAAATCTTGGATAAATATGAATTTTTGCCCAACTACCATCGATTATATTGACACAGGTATGTGACTGGTACTTATTTCTTGTTTACCGTGATGTTTGAGGTCGAAAAATTACAACGATAAACGAACAAATTAGTGATAAATGAATCAATGAGAAACAAAGCTAAATGTACTTGCTTCGTGTTGCTCTTAATACCATCTCATTTCTGACATATTAGATAAACATATAACCATGGGCCTCCGAGCTGTGACTGCGCCATACTATTTTTTTACATGTCCGTTGTCTTCATCAGTTGAATTTAAAAATGACATTCTCTCTGTTGACTTTGAAAAATTGTATTGCCTAATATTATGAGAATTTCATGTGCCGCTTGTTAATTTTTAGCATTTTAAACACTCCTTGTTGAAGTTTATATTTACTAATTGCTTGCACAATATTGAACAAACTATATAAAGTATATTATGTATTAACATCATAAATTCACAACGCCCTCTAGTGGTAATTTCTGTTAGTCTTAAATCAATAGTAATTAAATTAAATCCATAAAGAAAAAGAAACCAAACTGGATTTGAACTCGTACTGTGGAAAGATTTTGATCACGTTCTCAATTACGTTTATAATTTGAATGGAAATTCATTAATTCAAGGAAAATGTTGATATTTGCCTCGGTAAAATCTCATTTAATTATATTTCTCTTGAAACCATATATCAAATGAAAACTGAAGATTGGTGATTGAGCAGTGCAGAGATGCAGCACGATGATAGTTGTTGCCTCATTCAAAGAAGCAAAACGAAAACTGTTGCACTTGATTTGTTTCTGTGAGACTATAGTTTATCAGTTGTGGACACTTGAATTATATCACCTCGGTAGAAACTACGAAAGAAATATGATGCACAGGAGCTGAAAACTGGGGAGAAATGATTGCAGAAATTCTAAAACATTCAAGAAAATAATATTAAAATAGGTTTACCTTGTAGAAAACATTTCATGATTGCAAGAATTCAGCAATTTAACCTTACGAGATTATGTTTTTCGGTTTGAGCGGCATTTAGAACGAGAGTCAACGAACCTCATTGTGACTCAACAGTTAAACAGTTCGCGCCTTCTCAAAAGATTGCTTTCATGGACAGTGAAATATGACAACCAGACAGACTACAATACCATTTATGCTGCGTATCCTGATATATACCAATATATATATATATATACACAAGGTGGCATGGGTGAATTTTAGCCATTTTATATTTTTTATCTCACGCATGCGCATTGTTTGTTTTTGATTTCTTCGACTACACAGTGTAGTAGGGTCGGTTTGACTCCGTCTGTGAGAAAAACACACCTCGATGCTATTCACTCTGCCAGAAATTTGGAAACGACTTGCTGGACTGCTTGGCATTCGCGATGGAAGTTCCAATACGAACATTCCCGGGTGTTTGGATGTCAATCTGAGGACAGTAAAGAGGATTCGGAAAGAGTTGGATGAGTCTAATGGTGATTATGAAGGTACGGCAGGTGGGAAGTCTCACTCTGATCGTTCTGGTAAGAAAACAACTCCTGAATTTGTTGGTGGGATCCAGGCCATGATTGACAACGATCCCTCCAAGTCAACCAGGTCCATTGCCAGGGACATAGGAGTGTCTGAGTCTCTTATCAGGCAAGTAATGCATGAAGACATTCGGTATTCCTCATACAAGATGAGAAAGTGCCTACATCAAGTGCCTGGAAGACGTAGTGCTGCCCTGGATCAAGAGGGTGGCTGCTGGAAGACCCTATGTCTAGTAACAGGACTCTCCCACATGCCACACAAGCAGAACACAGTCATAGCAGTCAGAACATTTTTGCAACCACACCACACTACCCATAACATCTGGACACCTAACTCCCCGGATTGCAACCCACTTCATTATTATGTGTGGGGCACAGTTAAGTGAGAGATCAACAAAGCTTATAACACCAAAGATGAACTGAAGAGAAGAATCACAGAAATTCACCAACATGCACAAAGATACCGTTTAGAAGAGTTGCCGAATATTCGAAAGTCGGCTGAAGGCCTTGGCTGAAGCCAATGACGATTTTATTGAACGAATCTTTTCCTTAGTATTTCAAGATATTTTTATGTAAGTTTGGTAAGTATACCCGTTAAATTGAGATGCCATTCATAGACGACAATTTATTCACCGCGCCCTCTGTGTATATATATATATATATATATACGTGTGTGTGTGTGTGTGTGTGTGTGTGTGTGTGTGCATATATATATGCATGAATGTATGTATGGCTATATATATATATATATATATATATATATATATACATATGCATATATATATATATATATGCATATATAATTACCCGCTCATTAGTATCACTTTCATAAGTACTAATGTCACGAGATACCGATGCTAATTCACTCTTCCTTTACATAAAATTCAGGCTAATATTTGTAAAATGATCTTCCTCTTGGTAGGAAGCTGTAGAGAACATTTTAATAGAGGTGGGCTTAAATATAACGCTGATATTCACTTATAGATAAGGAATAATGCATCTATATCTATGCCCGTCTATCTATGTAAATAAACACACACATACACATACGTATGCTAGACGGTACTTATTTATATAATACATACATATATATATATATATTATATATATATATATATATATATTTACATATATACTCTTTTTACTGTTTTACTTGTTTCAGTCATTTGACTGCGGCCATGCTGGAGCACAGCCTGCAGTCGAGCAAATCGACTCCAGGACTTATTCTTTGTAAGTCTAAAACTTATTCTAACGGTGTCTTTTGCCGAACCGCTAAGTTACGGGGACGTAAACACACCCGCATCGGTTGTCAAGCGATGTTGGGGTGGGGACAAACACCGACACACAAACATATACACACACATACATATATATATATACATATATACGACGGGCTTCTTTCAGTTTCCGTCTACCAAATCCACTGACAAGGCTTTGGTCGGCCCGAGGCTATAGTAGAAGTCACTTGCCCAAGATGCCACGCAGTAGGACTGAACCCGGAACCATGTGATTGGTAAGCAAGCAACTTACCACACAGCCACTGCTGCGCTTGTATGTATGTATGTGTATGTATATATATATATATATATATATATATATATATAAACAAAGATAAATGCGATACAATAAAATTAATTATAATCGCCGGTGTACCAGTACACGCCATATATTATACATATATCATTACATTCAAGGCGAAGAGTGCACTAGATACACAATAGCTGGATAAATTTAGTGAGATGAGAATTAAAAACTTTTACAAACTTAACTTTTCTTATACTGCAGTTTCGCCAAATTCAGCAATAAAAATAGTATTATTTACTCAGGCTGGCTCTTCAGTAAGATTCCTGTTAATGATGGGAAGACCATATCAATAGACCCATGTGCGTCTATCGAAATGCTCTTTCTAAACTATTCAAAACACTGCGCAGACTCAGAACAAACCCGACAAAATAGGGGATTGTGGTATATCGTCTAACGGTCAGAAATTTATCGAGAGAATATGTAAACAAAGATAAATGCGATACAATAAAATTAATTATAATCGCCGGTGTACCAGTACACGCCATATATTATACATATATCATTACATTCAAGGCGAAGAGTGCACTAGATACACAATAGCTGGATAAATTTAGTGAGATGAGAATTAAAAACTTTTACAAACTTAACTTTTCTTATACTGCAGTTTCGCCAAATTCAGCAATAAAAATAGTATTTATTTACTCAGGCTGGCTCTTCAGTAAGATTCCTGTTAATGATGGGAAGACCATATCAATAGACATACATACATAAATATATTTACACATATATATGTATACACACACAGAGATGTGTGTGATGTGGTCGCCATGCTGGACCACGGAAATCAACACGTTTTCTTTCTCTATTTCCTCTTTTTCCTTTCTGTCCAGAGTCAAACTGATACATTTGGTCGGTTAATAAATATGTCTTCATCTTTTGTGTTGCTATAAATTTGAACTAAATGTATGTATAATTATATGTACGTACAGTGTGAAGATATAAGTGTGTAGGTATGTATTTCTTGTACTTTTCTCTTACTAGTTTTATATATTAGACTGTGGAAATGCTGCAGTGCCACGTGTATGAGGTTAGTCGAACAAACCAACAGCCCATATAGTTCAGCGTGGCACTTACTCTCTTGCCGAAACGTTAATTTAAGAGGACTGAGACAAACACAGGTTATAGCGTGGTAGTGAGGGAGAAGCACATACACAAAGACACACAGACGCAGGTACAAACACACACACACACACAAATACACATTCACACACACTCACACACAGCTGGGTTCTTTTCGTTTCCGTCTACCAAATTCCACGCATGATGCTTGGTCGACTCAGAACTATAGTAAAAGACACTTGTCCATTGTACCACGCAGTGTGTCTGAACCCGGAACTCTGTGGTTGGGAAACAAACTTCTTACCACACAGCTACAACAGATATTTAAGTAAATCATATTCCTCGTTAAGTAAACCACGCTTCATTATGAATGATCATGAAGATAAAGTAACGCGGTTTTTTGTGTAGGTGTTCGCGTATTTGTTAGCGTATCTATGTATACATACATACAAATACACACTGACATAGCTGTGTAGCGTGCACAGAAACACGCGGACAC
>NC_043013.1:53613425-53618425 GCF_006345805.1 Octopus sinensis | reverse complement strand
AGAGGGATTTGAAGCTATAGTTTATAAATCTTACTGTCATTCAGGTAGCAATTGAAGAGACGAATGAGGATTTTGCCCAGCTTTTCACCTCCGCATCTTACCGTCTCAGATGTGATGCCATCTTCCTCGTGAGCTTTGTTTTCAATTTCACTGATCAGAATAGGTGGCACCGCTCCTAAAGTTTATGACAGTAGAGGGTGAATCGCCCTTATACATGCATGTATAGCTGTGTATGTATATATATATATATATATATATATATATATATATATATATATATATATATATATATTAATACATATATATATAAATATATGTATGTATTAGTAAATATATATATATATATATATAAATATATATATATATCCTAAATTTATGCTTCACAGCTGTGGTCCTATAACTCAGTGAGTGATATTGTGTCTGTGTGCGTGGGAGTATGTCTCAGATAGATAGATATATAGATAGATAGAGAAAGAGCGAGAGAGAAGCAGAGAGAGAGAGATAGAGAGACAGAGAGAGAGGCACAGAGAGAGAGGCACAGAGAAAGAGAGACGCAGAGAGAGAGGTGCTGAGAGAGTGAGAGAGGAGGAAAATGTTATTTCTAGAACGCAAATAATTGCTGAAACAGAGGACGTGAACATCGTTAGGTAACATTAATGAGAACAGCTACATTGAAAAATACAGGAGGGCGTACATAGCTAGAATTAGGCATATGTACCCGTTCATAAATAATTGCGTTGTATGGGTATATATGTGCGAAATCTTATTGTAAATCGTTCTAAATGACCACAAAAGTGTACGTGGTACTTCCGTTATCGGGAAATAATTCAGTTATATTTTTCGTTTAATAAATATCACAAAAATGTTTGAAAAATTATTCTCCATTAATTATTTCGTCTTGACGGTATCTATTGTAAGTAGATTACTTATTAAATAGATGACGAAATACTAGGCATGATTAATTATCTTAATGAATTATCCTTATTGAATTTCTTGATTCACAATTTCCATGTAACGTTTCTAATCTATGAACCAGTAGTATTTTCATTTTCAGCACGGCCACCATTTATCAAATATATTCTTTAGAGTTCCTTGCTACGTGATGTGTAGCCCAGTAATTGTGAAAACCTTAACTTAAAATAACTCGTCGTATAAATTCCCTTAATAATGTTGTTAATATTATGAATCTTTTATGATGATGGCGATGATGAAGATAATGTTGAAAGTGACGATGTTTTCGGCACCCGCTCTAAAAATGCTGCTGCTACTACTACTGCAGCAGCTGCTGCTGATAATGATGATGACGACAATGATAAATATAAATAGAATCACAAAGTTATTGACGATGATGATGCTGTTGACGATGATGGCGATAGTGACGGTAGTAATGATTGCAAATGTGATGATGAGGAATATAAGAAAGAAAAGAGGGAAGACTGGGAATATTTTGGCCATTTCTAAATTTGATAACAGGTATCATAGACAATTACAAAAACAATTGCCCTGTATTCAAATTTCAATGCAAAATAGCAATTTTCAAACGTTGATATATTTTTAGCCATGATTTCCCACAACCGCTCTTGTGTACGATGTGTCATTTGTTCGAATGTTTGTGTCTTGCTAAAAGAATTTACACTACCATCTTGCTTAACCTGCTTCCACCCAAAACCATAACATCATCCGTTCTTTGCTTTTAGACAAAGGGAAAAATTCGAAACGTCAAATGCAGCACTCACCAGGTGAATTGAGCTAATTTGATATGTTAATAACATATGCAAATCGTTTCTCTGTTTCTGGAAAAAAAATTTAAACGAGTCTTTTACTTGGCACATCAAAAATAAGTAAATATTTCTAAGATCATACTTTAATAGTTTTCTTATTTTTCCATTTTAAAGTATTGTCTGTGATTTTTTTTATGCATTCCGCGATGCTACGAGAAACCAACAACATCCTTCAGTATATTTCTTTTTTATACACTATCTGTTATCTATCACTTCTATATAAATTCTATCTCTTTCTTCAAACTTCAGAATGAAATGAGATCATGTTTGCCCTTTCGTACGCTTCGTGTCTATCGAGAGAAACGCACAAAAAAACCTATCCATTATATTTTCCCCAATAAACATCATTAGAAGTTACATACGCAGGATTGTTAGCATATTTATTGGATTCTAAAGTTTATTTATTTGATGCTAAAGTTTATTTAGGTATCATGTGATTTAAACAAATATGTATCGATATTAATACGATAAGTCATTTAGAAGATAATATTTACCAAAAATCTCTGCCGCCATATATTGCTGTCTGCTTTAGTTCGTTGCTAAATGGAGCCTACTGCTGGAAGTAATTGCTCGCTCGTTTTAATACTAAATTGTGTAGTTGGATGAAGCAATTTAATTTAGAAAATTAATTAAATATTCTTAAGGATTTTTCGGTCGAAGCCAATAAATCATTCTATAAGATGCTGCCATTGACATTATGGTTTGGAATTTGCGATATTAATCACCAAGAATTTGACATGACTCCAGCGGAAAATTGGCAAAAATATTTTTATTTTTTAGCATTTGGTTTTTAGCTTTTAAGAATTCTTCAAGGACTTGTAGAATTTTATGAAAAATTTTTCTTATCATTTTTTTCCCTTCTGTACCCCCTGTAATGAAGTTTACAAACTCAGTACAAAGACGGGATACAAAAATTTTTTTAAAATCTTTACAAATAAATAAGATTCTAGTCAAAAATAAAGAAACAATATTCTCAGAAATGGACTGAAAGAAAGATTTTAAACAAAGAACATAATTTTTCTATTTTCGCTGCAATAATTATTACCCGTTTTAGAATTAATTTTAACATCACAAGCACAGCATACAAACACACATATACAAATATACACATAGACACACCTTTTGCAAACAGACAAAATCTAACGCATTGAATCGCGCCTTTATTAGCCTCATTTTCGGTCGAAGTTTTAAAGGGTGACATCCTTAAACGATATTCTTGTCGATAATCTTCGCAGTGATTCGGGTCAATGAGATCAAACGGTAGATTATCGGCCACGTCTGTGGTTTTATCAGTCTTAGTATTCAATTCAAAGGCAAAACGGAGCTTCTGTTAGTCTAGCATTAAACAAAAATGAATATTAGCTACGTTGAATACTTATGTCACATGGGACCCATTCTTTGAAAATAGTCTCTTATTTGTAATTTATGAATGCGTACAAATGCATACACACATTCATACTCACTGATATATTCACGTGCGCACATGCATAGCAACACGAATTTAATAATAAATTGGACTCTACACTAGGTATTTCCAAATGCTCCGTTTCTATTCTTAAACATGCTTTAAATTAATAATCTTAACTGGACATTTAATACTATACATAATATACATTATACATAATAGTGAAAATCCTAAATGCTAAACATGTATGCTTGTTTCCCTCTCAAGATAGGAGCTTATTAATCAGTGGACAAATGTTTTCTTTGTCCCAATATATAAATTCTTGGGTGACTCAGACAAGAGGGGAGCAGATATTTCATGAAATCGAGTGGGATTCTTAGAAAACTGTGTGAAACTATAAATAATATAGAATGAAAACGAGGACAGAATAAAGCAAACAGTGGAGTGATAACGAGAATGCAATTAGACGAGACAAAATTTATTCGAGTTTTCTTATAAACGCAACATCAAGCTCATCCAGCGTCACTGAGCAGGCTCTTGATTGCATATCAAGGTTAATCAATCATGATTTTGATTACAAGTCATGGAACAAAGCCGGTGAATTCGACAATCACGTTCAACAATGAGTTAATAAATCCGTTGCCCTGAAGAATGAACGCTTTAACCGCCTCACTTTGACTTGTGCAATAAGTTTGTTCCACCTGGATGATGTGGCATCGAATTCGGCGAAATACGAGTATGCTGCAAGCCAAATGGATTGTATTGCATGTTGTTTCATAAATTTGGATTTCCTCAAAGTCTTGATTTGCACAGGAGCGCTGAGTGGACTGCACCTTGTCGAACCATTCCTTTTGCTTACCATTTCAAAAAGCACAACCTACTGAAAACTTGTATTTCTTTTCAAATAAATTTATGGTGACCTTTCTACAGTGGATCCAAACCGATTGCTAAATGTACATAGTCCTTCACTCGGTTTTGTATCTTCTAGCAGATGTCAGGAAACTAAATATGATGAAGGTATGTTCTCTACTGTTGAAGCAATTACCAGCGAGTTGAAGCCAGAAGTGTTAAAAATACTGCTGAGGCTTCTTCCAATGTTGGCGGATGGTTTCCAGACCCAGAAGGGATTCTGTTTGGTTTTGGGAACATCATCAAAGAGTCGCTCCATGCTCTGGCAAACATGGACTTAGTTAAACTAGAGAAAGCACTCATTCACAATCCCGACTCAGAACGCAGTTTGGGTTTTATAATTTAAGTCGTCAGAGTGTGCCAGGCAACTCAGTTTAGCATCTCCCAAGTCGGCGGATCAGGTTGAACGTCGAGAGTCCGGGTATTCAGGCAATGTATCAAACTCACCAAATCGGAGGCGGGGTGGGGAAGAGTGTCTGACATCATTAAAAAATGGGATAACCGCCAGCAGTAGTTAATGGTGGAGGGACTGGAAAAGATCGAAGTCGCCAATATAGACGACGATCAGCCGATTTGGACATTTTGACAAATCCTGGTGGACCGTTTACTAGCAGCACTGAGGCAGATGCCTATCTCATGGCAGATATACCAGATAAAGAAGAGGTCGATAGCCTGTATTTAAGAATCAAATATGCCAGAGGCACTACTCTTTCTGTGGCAAAAACCACCGATATTTTCCCTCTTAAACAAAATTATCAAAAACTGCCAATGGAACGATATGCAATGAATTTGAAAATTTACTTGGATAATGTGAGTTGTAGGACAGGCGCAAGTCTTACTGATTTCAATCATGCACTAAAGGAGTTGGTGTGAGGTTCTGAAACCATAATGGTTGTAAGAGTATT
>NC_043013.1:53605925-53610925 GCF_006345805.1 Octopus sinensis | reverse complement strand
TCGTAGAGCAAACGATAGAAAGTGAGCGAGCGAATGAGAGATTAAATATAATTGTGTGTCTCTGTTATTGGACGTATTTGTGTGTATACGTCTGGTTGGTGTGATTGTATATCTATTTCTCTGAATTGTGCGTGTGCATGTATATATATATGCGTGTGTATATACATATATATGTAGATGCACATATATATGTATACATACATACATACATATATATATATATATACATGTGTGTGTGCGTATGTGTGTTTGTTTGTGTGTCTGTGTGTGTCCTTTCCTTTGATATTATTATCATAAGTTTGTTTTTGTCTCGTTTAGAAATAAAATATATAATTTGACTCGCAGAAAAGTCAAACAGAGAAACAAACATAAAAGTAAAAAGCAGATGAATAAGATTCAAACGAAGCTGATATTCTTTTCATTTATTAAATTATAGATTCATCTGGTTTCCATTCATGGAGAAATTAGCGATAAAGAGACCAGCTCTGTCTGTATAAAGCCATAGAATCTAAGTTAGTCTTTGTCCTTGTTTTTCGAGATAGAAAGATGCAAGAAGACGTAAAATAACATTTGATAGCGTTAAGCGTTACAATAAACTCATTGTGACCTTTGGGTATCTTATAAACAATTACAGATCTTCTCTCTCACAAATAAACAAACGCAAAACATGTTATTTTAGTACAATGTGATCGACAAGTTTTCACTGACGGTTGTGCTTACGCTTGGTCTTCGTGTTTGAATCATGACGAATAAATCTTTGTTTCTTCTTTCAGGGTAGAATAAAAACACTGAAGAATCTTCGCTTGTGTTTCTCTTAAATATGGGTATCATTCAGTATTGATTTGTAATCAATAAAGCCGCTGTTCACCATTGAATGGATTTGTTATCGTTGCATGGTTAAGTATACCTTAAAAGATGTCTTCCGGCTTTGACCCTCCTTTCTTATCTTTTAGAAATTATGTTTTTAGGACTACACTATCCAATGTATCTTTATTTTTCTTAAAGAGGTTAGGTTTGAATTAAGGAATATCTGGCTGCTACTTTTAACGAACAGACTGGTCATGCCATGTACAGGCCCCCTTCTGATCACTTGAGAAGGTTATCCGATTTCTCTTTGACGTAATGTCAGTTCTACGCGTAATACACCAGTTAAGCCAGGAATACTTCCTATAGAGGCATAAACATCACAGCAGACATTTCGCCTCCAGCTCCAATAATTAGCAGCATCCACATCATTAAAAGGAACCGAAGACTCTCGTTTGTAATAGCATCTAAATTCAAATGAATATAAGCAATATATTTTGCTGGGGTTTATTTTATTGACGCCATTTGGATGAAGGTTAATGTGAACCTCAACGTGTTTCAGACAGAAAATAACCAAACAAAATAGATTCACATAATTTCAATATTGGTTTATTTTTATTTTTATTTATGTAAAATATCTTTACACATTTAAATACATTTAGGTTAAGCAGAGAGAAAACAGCAACGATGATGATGTTTGATTAACTGCTTATTCCCTGTGGTTAAACTTTTTTTTCCTGAATTTGTTTTGCGAAATTAATTTTATTCCATTTGGTGTAAAATATATTCACTTAATAAATATAAAATTATATTTCCTTCGTTCATTCTAATATTAGCTTTGAGTTAATGCTTCCGTTCAAATGATTGTATACGGATAGACATTATGAACTATACCAAATATATATATATGTATATATATATCCAACTTCAAAGAGAAAACATTGGAACTTACAGAATATTAGCATCGCCCTTATGTGATGTATTAGCTCTCATTACTTTTCTATAATCTTTTTCTTTTGACTTCATAGAAGCTTTTAGCCTTGTTCACGAAGACGCTGTGAATGGTCCAAGACGATTTTGACCATGTTCGACTGTTTTGAATAGTTTTCCCTTGATTCAAGTCAATATTGATCCACTTCAGGTTAAAAATAATCTCATTTTATACACATTTTGAAGTGACCTCTCTTCTCTCTTTATGATTTATATTGGATTGTAGCATTTATATCGAAAATGGATGCCCTTCTACCCGGATTATCTGACCCTTAAAAGCTGAGATTTTATCAGCAATTCTTCTGCACTAGAGGTGCTAGTTATCTCCGAGATTTCATTGTTGGTCACCATGACCTAAGTTATTGATCTTAAGCAGCTCATATGAAATTGCGCAAGCTACTTTGCATGTTTACTGTATTGTGTAGAAATTCTGACCCAAAATGTCAGAATCATTGCATATTTCAGAAAATTCTTCTACGGAAATAACAGCTTTTGTGTTAATTTGTTAAATATTTATGATTAAATGAACACCGAACGTGAAAATTATTTTCTTCTTCAATAACATTGTATTTTCAAAGAAACAAACAGAAGAATTTATGGTAATCAGCTTTGAACTTATGGTGTCCACAATCATTTCAAATGGAAATCACATCAAGATGTGCATTTATTCGAGCCGAAACTAAACTATCATTTGTATTTTTATTGAGAAATCGATGACTTAAACTCTTGCATTGTATTACGTAAATAGTAGTACCGAATATAAATCATTAAGCGATTAAATTAAAGCAACCAGAATCGTCGGTGTAATGGGGGTTTGTAACTGTTCTGAACGCTCTCAGTTATTTTATAGACACTGTCTTGTAATGGCCGCTAGGTGTCTACACAAATCCCAAATACTAGAAGATTTTATTGCTTAGATGTGCGTTAGTTTATAGTTTACAGGGGATTATTCATGTACCGACTGACTTCTCCATAAATAAACTGCATTCAATAAAGAATTAGTGAAGCCTTAATCCACGTAATAGATGCAACATGCCAGGAACTGTTACCGCCAGCAACACATTCAGTGTACAATGTTCAGATAACATTATTCATGGGAATACACTTTATGTATATCATCATCAATTTATATACATATATATAACTATATAGAGATATACATATATATATATATATATATATATATATATATATATATATATATATGTATATATATACATATATGCATATACACATATATATATACATACATATATATATATATACATATATACATATACATATATATATGTACATATATATATATATAGACTTATATATATACGTGTATGTGTGTATATGTATATATATATATATATATATTATATACACACACATACATACATGTATACATACATAAATACACGCATACATACATATATATATTATTCAGCTACTTGTTCAGTCATTTGACTACGGCCATGGTGGAGCACCGCCTATTTATATATATATATATATATATAATATATATATATATATACGTATACAAACATATACCACTACATACGTTTGTACGTAGAGATAGATACGTGTGTATATATAAATATATGTGTATATCTATCATCTACCTACCTATCTATATACCTATCTGTCTACCTATCTCTGTATACTGTAAACAATTTCACATATATATATATGTTTAATAAGTATAGATGTAGTATCGCTGTTTAAAAGGATTCTGTGGTTGATCGATTGAGGTAGTGCAGGTTGATTTTTCAGAGCTGTTTTTGTAGTTTCAACCGACTATTGAGGTCTCATCTTGGATTTCTTTTCTAGTTTGTCCTACAAGAGACGAGGCAGCTTACATATTTACTCAGCAGATTCACCAGCAGTGTGCATTATATAGCCAAAAGTAGGGAGGCTTATGAGCGTGTATAAAATATATGCTTTGTAAATAAATAAGCGACTACATTCGCATAAGTAACGTTGATAATCACTGGTATGCTTTCTCTAAAAGGAGGACAAGATTCTATAGTTTCTTTGAGACGGAAACAACCAATGGAAAGTTGTCGAGCTGTTCTTGCTTTCGATCAGGAAACATAAGTCTGTATTTTAAGCACAGACTTGTTTTAGTCACAGACTTATTCTATAAGCACAGACTTACAGCAGACTTATGTATAAACAGCAGATTTGTGTTTTTACCAAAAGATATATTCCCACGGAGTTACTGAATATATATTTATTACTTCTCCAGAAATATCTGCTGAATTCGAATACAGAATAACATTTTCGGAAAATATGGATGTAACTGGATCCTTTTTTTATTTTTACTCTTCTCCTTTTCTATACCTTCTGAAGGAAATGATTTGCTTGAAGTACCTGTATGAGCAATAAGTATATTGCGTGTAACTTTCGGCTTCAGTCACTTTTGACACATCTTCCAATTAAAAATAATTCCACTTGTATACATTCATATAGTGAGTTCTATATATCCTGTTCTAGCACACACATACACACACATACACACACACATACATACACACACATGTATATATATTACGTGATTATGTGATCAATAAAACTATCGGATGTTGGTGGACATCGTTTATAACAATGCGCTTTGCATTATTTAAGCTTTCGAATGAGACCACCCCACCGCTGGCTAGACGAGCAACTCAACATTCCTCCTGATCGGATGGGTATTCCGTCACAGACTGGAGGAACGCGAAATTAAGCTTTTTCGTCAAGAGCACAACGTGTAGCTCAGTTCGGGTATCGAACTCACAATCTTGCAATCGTTTATGCAACACCCTCTCTACTAGGCCACACACCTTCCACACACATATTTATGTATTATGTGGATTTTCTATTTATAAATAAATTTAATATAAACTGTTAGTACATACATATAATTTCCAGTAAAATTATGTACTACATGCAATCACTATATACCATCGAATTCAGACACAAGAATATTTTTTTCTTAATACGGTCACTAGTAAGACATGACGCCACAATGCTGCCCAATTTACATCTTTCATTTGGCTATAATATTGCCTGATTTACATCTTGCTTCAAGATTTCTACATTAATCAGGAATAAGAAAAATTATTCAATAGAAATAAAATAAAAGCGAGTTACAGATGTTCCATTGAGACGAAAGACTTCATGACATATAAACAAATTATATCAGATGCGGCTAACTACACGTACAGAATGGCAGAAAT
>NC_043013.1:53598425-53600925 GCF_006345805.1 Octopus sinensis | reverse complement strand
TCCATAATGGTTAGCACTGTCAACGTTATTGTTATGATGGCCGTCGTTTTAATCACTGAATTCACCATCATAATCATGGTAACCACCACGGCCATCACCACCACCACCACCACCATCATCATCATCTTCAACAGCAGCAACAACACATCCATCTCCTCCATCTTCTCCTCCTACACATCATCATCATCTTACAGCACACTCTACGAATGACACTTCTCTCAATTCAGTACCTCACCTCATATCATTCACAATCTATACACCTCCCGAAATACATATTCTATAGAATTACCACCATAAAATATCACGCCCTATACTCTAAGATAATCAATATCTGATGTAATAACATATCTCCCACCATTTCACACTATCCACCAACTCAATATTATAAACACACCCTTTACAAAGCATAAGGTATACAATCACCACCCGACACTAGTGTATAGTCCACAACTTGGACAACACAAACAGTACAGAATCACCACCCGATACACAAACGTATAACATAATCCACATCGCACAACCGCCATCCGACTGTAAAACACTTAGCACAATCTACAAAACGCCTGCTCAACGCGGTCATCACCGACTGTGGAACATGATATAACTCACAAAACAAAAACATGTCCTATATAATCATCGCACGAGTGTAAAAGACATAACACTATTTTCACAAAACATAGAAATAACCTGTTGTGTCTGGAGTCAGTCATTTTCTTTTTGAGAAAATGTCTCCCCAGACACAACAGAATATGCTTCAATACACGAACTCATATAAATAATCTTGCAAACAAAATCCAAAAACGAAATAGGAAATATTCGGAGTGACTGTGTGGTAAGTAGCTTGTTTACCAACCACATGGTTCCGGGTTCAGTCCCACTGCGTGGCACCTTGGGCAAGTGTCTTCTACTTTAGCCTCGGGCCGACCAAAGCCTTTTGAGTGGATTTGGTAGACGGAAATTGAAAGAATCCCGTCGTATATATGTATATATGTATATACGTGTGTGTTTGTGTGTCTGTGTGTGTCCCCGGTTCGGCAAAAAGAGACCGATAGAATAAGTACTGGGCTTACAAAAGAATAAGTCCCGGGGTTGAGTTGCTCGATTAAATGCGGTGCTCCAGCATGGCCGCAGTCAAATGACTGAAACAAGTAAAAGAGTAAAAGAGTAATCATCACCCGATTTCGAATCCCATAACACCTTCAACACATTCGATAAACAACCATCAGCCAACGTAAAACCCATGGTAACTCATGTTGTCCATTTCTCCGCAGCAGATCCAGAAATTTAAAAAATGGTTGACTTTGACTTTCATCTTTTCGGAATCGATAAAATAAATTCCACTTGAGCAGCAGGGGTCGATGTTGTCGACTTATATCTTCCCTCGAAGACTTAGCCTTTCATCTTTTAGGGGTCAATAAAATAAGTACCAGCTTAGTGCCGGGGTCGATATAATAGTCTTACCCCGTCTCCCGACATTGCTGACCTTATGCTAAAATTTGAAGCCAATGATAAATGTGGCAAGCTGGCAGAATCGTTAGCACAATGGGCATTTGGTCTACCTTTACATTTTGAGTTCAAATTCCGTCGAGATTGGATGTCTTTCATCTTATCGGGGTTAATAAAATAAGCAGAAGTTTTGTATTGGGGTTAATGTCATTAACTAATCTCTTTCTAACTATGTGAAGCCTTGTGCTTTTGTTGTTTTCGATACTAAAGTGGCGTTAGGGCGTTGGAGAAAATGCTTAGCGGAATTTCTTACAGCTCTTTGTGCTCCGTGTTGAAATACCGCCAAGTTCAATGTTTCGTGTTAACCCTTCTGGATCGAAATAATAAATCGACTGACTCCTACTCCGAAACTTCTGGCTTGGTGCCAAAATTAGAAAACAAAGAATACGCGTTGGTCAGAATTCAAATTCCGTTGTGATTGACTTTCGAGGCCGGCAAAGCAAGATCGTTTGAAACGCTAGGTGGGCGTTGTAATTGCCCCACCCACTCCCTGTGAAATTGCTGGCCTCATACCAAAATTAGAAAGAACTATTATAAGTATTATCATACAATATTTTGGTTATAGTAATTATTATGACTGTTTGTCTATCCCTCCTCCTCCTCTTCCACACCACTCCTCCTCGCCACCAGCATCTCCATAATTAATTGCCATGCCAGTGTCGTCAGCTTTCCATTTATCGTTCCACCTTCATTCTTAGATTCCGATGAAACGATCCGAATATTAATTCATTGTTTCCCTTGTTAAAATTAGTCGCCACACAGATGGGAAACATAGGTATTGCAATGATTACCATGGTAACAAATAGATTGGATGTATTTAGAAAACGATATGAATTGATTAACCGTATCAATAACGTTGAGAGTGTGCACAATTGAAATAGACTTGTGGCAATATGTTCGACGTGGTGTGTTTATCCAGTGTCCAGCAGTTTCACTCACCCAAAGCTGCATGCCATCAATGGCTTCGAGAACTTCCTTCCGAAATTGGCGACAC
>NC_043013.1:53588425-53593425 GCF_006345805.1 Octopus sinensis | reverse complement strand
GAAGCCCTTAACACCCTGGCTCTTCTAGTTGTCCAATATAATTATAACACCATTAACTGGAATCTTATAGAGCTCTTGCATCTGGACAGGAAGACAAGGAAACGACTAACATCTAAGAACATGCACAACCCAAAAGTAGATGTTGATCGTCTGTACCTACCTAGAAGAAATGGGGGAAGAGGAATAATGCAGGTAGAATTGTGCTATAAGACCTCCAAAATAGCAATGAACAAGTACTTATTTAGTGTAGAGGACTGATTGGTGCGGCTTGTGAGCAAACACGAAAGCAGCAAAAGCTTGCAAATTCGTAAGGGAACTTGGCGTTAACCCTGAATTAGATGAAGAACCTGAAACGACTACCACCAAACAATCAAAACTGATCAAACAGACTACAAAAAAGAACGGGCAAAAACAAATTGAGGAGCGGTGGGGCCAGGAGCCTCTGCATGGACAGCATATATTTCAAAGTCGAAATGTTGATGTAGACCAAGCAACAACCCATCAGTGGCTGAGAAGCTCAGGACTGAAAGCAGAAAGAGAAAGTTTTATATTGTCAGAACAAGATCAAATATTGCTTACCAAAAACAACCAGGCTAACGTTCTTCCTAACGGTTCTCACCCTAAATGCAGATTCTCCTATAAATTTGAGGGAACAATAGACCATTTCGTCTCGGGATATCATGTGTTGACACCAAACGAATAGAAAATCGCCAGGATAGGACAGTACAGCATTTACTTTGGAAAATATGTAAACACTACAAAATCAGCACTCCTGCTTATTGGGACGAACATCATCCTGAGCCAGTCGTTGAAGTTTAAAATGTCACTATCCTCTGGGATTTTCAAGTCAACAACGACAGAATGATCCAGGATAATCGACAAGACAGTCATTAACGACGGGGAAGAAAATACTTGTAAACTAATAGATGTGTTTCCACTGATAAAAGTATATCCGTTAAGGAATTTCACAAATTAAGTAAATATATAAGAACCTGGAAATTGAAATACAAAAATTGTGGCATCTTAAAGCGAGAACTGTTCCTGTTATTGTGGGTGCCCTAGGTATGATAAGAAAGGGATGTCAGAAACATCAAGATAATATCCCAGGAGAACCATGTCTCAGAGAAATCCAAAAGGTTGTGCTGATAAGTACTGCACGTATCCTTAAAAAAACAATCAATTTAAATATATGTGTTTTATAACATGAAAATATTTCGTTACTGCTCCAAGGACTTGCCTTCCCGAAGGTTTCAGTCTTTCTATAACATCTCTTATCCTTCACTCGCCCTAGGACGCTGGGTGTGTCGCAGTGAGTGATTGTAACAAACATGCAGATTAGAAGTAAATAATAATAATAATAATAATAATAGTATTATCAATACGCAAATACTGACAATAAATGGTATAAACGTATGCCAAACAAGCTATATGACAAACAAGGTATAGGACTAGTCCACAATCATCTGACATATGCCTGTTCAAACTGACAAAGAAATAAAAGTTTATCACGTAAACAGGATAATCAAGGAATGAGGGGCAAATAACAACCGCTTAGTGATACACATTGCAGTCCTTGATGACTAGAATAATGTCCATAAAGAACTGGAGAAGTGGTCAAATTACAAAGACCTCGAAATAGGAATATTCAAGATATGGGGTATGGAGGGGAAAACAATACCAATAATTATTGGGGTACTGCGTATGATAACAAAATAGATGAACAAAAACATATAAGATATACTTAGACCTTCAACACCAGCAAAATATCCCCAAAAAAGCCCTGCTGAGGACACCCAACATCCTACGCAAGATACTATAAATTCCAGAAAGAATAAAATGCAAATATGACCGCAGTGACATCTGTAAATGTTACACTATGTCTCCATAATGGAACATAGAAAAAGACCAGACGTTCATAACTACACGCCGTACAGTGTAGTATATTATGAATAAATATACTACGATAAAGCTAGAATACTTTGTACTAAGAATCGTTGGTTGTTCCATTATATCTATTTCATCTGTTTATATTTCTCACATAACGGCGAATTTCGATAAAGGTCAGTTATATTTCTACAAACGACTGATAGAATATGTAACGGCTACATTAAACACCAGAGTCGATTCAATTAGCTTAACCACTCAATCTATACAAAAGTCTCTTTCCACTTATTAATATGTAATCATATATTAGTAGGACGGTTCATTTTGGTGAATTAAATTGACGTATTCATATATTTATGATACACGCCATGGTGTAAATGGCCAGGAAGCCTGCACGCTATAACAGCACCGTCTTTCTGGTTTTCTTTGTGTGTTATACTTTACATAAGTATTCACATAGAAGGACATATGTGGCCGCAGACAAATTATAATTCTGAGGAATCTGTGAGAAATATTAAGAAAAGATATTCGAACTGCTTCACTTTAGTGCATTTCTGGTATTTCAGATATTAAAAAATAAGAAGAAGAAGGACAAATAGAAGGGAAAAAGAAGAAAAAGAAGTTGAAGAATAGGCGCAGGCGTTGCTGTGTTCCTTCGAAATATCATGAATCCGGGTTGAGTCCAACTGCATGCTCTCTTAGACAAGTGTTTTCTACTTTAGCCTCGGGCTGACCAAGACATTGTAAGTGGATTTAGTAGACGGAAATAAGCCCGTGGTAACATTGTCCCGAAACAGATCAAAGACAAAAAGGATTCCATTACCTTTAAACGGAATCTGGACAAATTTCTTCTAGGAATACCAGATAAGCCACCCATACCTGGATACAACTCACTCAACAAGAACTCCCTACTCGAATGGACCATGATATCACAAAATTTGACTTAAAAAGGATTTAGATAATCCTATCAGGTAGTGCTATTAAGTTTAACATTGCCTGGACCAATCTTTGGTTGAAACATCAGGAGTGGATGTGAGGTAAGTAGCTTGCTTACCAACCACATGTTTTGTGCCTCAGTCCCACTGTGTGACACCCGACCAAAGACTTATGAGTGGATTTGGTTGACGGAAATTGAAAGTAGTCGTATTATATATATATATATCTAATATATATATATATATATATATATATATAATATATAATATATATAGACACAACTATATACTAGCTACCGTCCCAACCACCGCATTCATTTTTTTAGACCCAATACGCAAACACAGAGACACAAGATAGCACCAAACAAGCAGGAGGAACCAAAAGTAATAAAATTATTAATCTAACTCACAAGGAACTAACAGCAAACCAAATAAACATACTTTCCAAAGGACTCAAGTTTACACCCACCCCACAACACCCCAACTACAATGAAATGAAAGAAGACATCGCAGAATTCTGCAGAAAATTAAGACTTACTGAGGAGCTATACGATAAATACAACAACGAGGACGAATCGTTAGCCAGAAATAGGAGTAACTACACCCCCTCGAAAGGTAAGAATAAAACACTTGATGATTTCTGTGACCACATATCAAATTACCCATATCAACATATGCACAAACAAAAACCAAACCAAACTTCAGCAAAAAAGAATGGGCTGAGTTGAACAAATTAAAACTAGATAAAACAATAACAATCAAAGAGGCCGATAAAGAGAGTGCTGTTGTCTTAATGGATACGACATTTTACATAACTTTGGTACTTTCTATGCTGGAAGACACAACATACTATGAAAAGGCACAAAACTACAGTCAACAAAAAATAATGAGGGAACTAAAATCCATATTAAACCCATACAAAGCAGGGCTCACCGACAAAGAATATGATTATATGACCAATTTCACAAGTAAACTAGCCAATTCTACGGTATACCTAAGATCCACAAAAGTGAAAAAATAAGCAACAACGCATGCAAGATAGCTACAGACAAAATAATTAAAGTCCCTAATCCTAATGACCTCAAATTGAGACCCATAATAGCAGGTCCCGCATGCGAAACCCACCGCCTCAGTAACTTTTTAGACACCCTGTTAAAACCACTCCTCAAACATGTCAAAAGCTATATAAGGGACGACTTAGATATGCTTAATCACCTACCGAATACTATAAACAAAAACACCATACTGGTATCCTTCGATGTAGTAACCTCTACTCCAATATCCCCCACAACCTAGGACTAGAGGCAATCCAATTCTGGCTAGAGAATCACGCCAACGAACTACCACACCGCATCAAAAAAGAATTTGTGATAGAAGGGGTTAAATTCATCCTGGAAAATAACTTCTTCGCCTTCAATGACAACTTCTACCGACAAAAATCGGGGACTGCGATGGGTACACGAATGGCCCCCTCCTTGCCAACCTAGTCATAGGATACCTAGAGATCAGTCTGTATCGTAAGGTTCTAGAGATATGGCAGCCCTTTCTCCATCTACATAGAAAACAACTGGAAGAGATATCTAGATGACTGTTTCATCCTTTGGCATAAAAATATAGAAAAACTCATAGAATTCCAGAAAATTTTAAACGGACTGGACGTAAACATCCAATTCACGATGGAATATAGCCAACAACAACTCCCCTTCCTCCTCGATATCCTCATTAAGAAAGCTAATAATATAATAGAAACAGACATATACTATAAGCCTACAGACTCTAAGCAATATCTTCCATTCAATTCATGCCACCCCAGACACACCAGGATGAATATCCCCTTCAATCTAGCAAAAAGGATATGCACTATAGTCTCTAACGCAAACACCAGAGACACACGACTACAAGAACTAAAAGATACCTAATCACCAAGGAACTATCCACCTTCACTTATTGACAAGTGCATTCAACGTGCCCTTCAACTTAACATCAAGGAACTGAGACATCCAAATCAAAGAAAAACTTACAACCAAAAGCCTTACCATACATCTCCACACACACCCTCTCAATAACGAAGCCTTCGACACCATCCTCCACAACATACCCCTCCTAAAAAAAGACCAGAGAATGAACACAATCCTCCAAACACACACGATCATAAAAAGCAAAAGACCTCCTAGATCCATG
>NC_043013.1:53565925-53578425 GCF_006345805.1 Octopus sinensis | reverse complement strand
ACTCTCATACCTTCAATTACATACACATATGGACAGTCATACAGACTGACAGAGGAATAGATACAGTAAAACGCATGCACGCATACATATGCATATATTTAGAGCACAATAAACCTGGCCTTTGATATTGAGTCTATTCGACTCATGTTAGATGTGCGTCTTGGCGTTACAACCCTGTAACCACTTGAATTTCGCTACGGTTGTAGGGCAACCTCTTCTTACTCGGGCAACAGATATCTTTAGAACATCACCGTACCCATGATAATTATCGGAAAAGATAGATAGATGGATAAATAGATAGAAGGAGAGAGAGAGAGAGAGTGCGTGTGTGTGAGTGAGCGGGAGAGCGAATAAGAGGGAGGTGGAGGGAGGTGAAAGACAGGATGCCATGTACTCTCCAACCAGAGACCTTATCCTAAAATTATCATCAGAGTGATCTCCCCTAAAGACATCCCTTCTGTATTTATATTCCCTCTATTCTATCTCTCCCTTTTTTAAACAATAGAATTTTTCTTTTTGTCTCTTAGCCTTCTCGTCATCATTGCTGTATCACCTGCCAATTATTCACACCTGTATCATCTCTCGATTATTCACACCTGTATCACCTCTCGATTATTCACACTTTCGCCGATTTTTTATTGCTGTGCTTGTCTCTGAGGTGTAGTATTTGCTATTGCTAATTACTTATTGCCTATCATCCTTCCGATGAAATGCTCTGGTCATGTGACACTTACAGCTTGTGTGGATTTATGTATCATACACCTAAGCTGTTGCCTTATCATTTACATCTGTTTTCATTATGTGCATTATTGCAATAAACAATCACCACATTGTCGAAACAGCTGTAAAGATCCATCAATTAATTTTTCTTAATTTCTTAGGTGACCTCATTATAAATGATTTGGTGCCATATATAATGCTTGCCTATCGAATATAAATATATATATATATATATATATATATATATATATATATATATATATATACATATGTGCGCGTGTGTGTGTGTGTGTAAAAAAAGGAGGGCAGAAGAAGGAGAATTAAGTAGATCAAGAATAAAAAAAATGGAATTTATTACGGTGAAAAATATTTCATACCAAAATGACCACACCAAAAGATTCCGTTTCTTTATTCTTGATATACATTTATCCTCTTTTCCCTCCCTTTTTTTGGCGTGTATGTATATATGTACGTATATATGTGAATAAATACATGTCAATGTGTGTTTGTGTTTCTCTGCGTGTATGTATGTATAAGGTCCTGTGTCTTTGTGTGTGTATTCTTTTATGTGTGATTATATATATATATATGTATATTTATATGTCTCTTATATATATTTATGTATGGGTATATATGTGTGTGTCTGTGTAGGTGTGTGCTCGTTTTTGTATGTGTGCAAGCTTGTAATGCAACACGCCCTATTTTGATAGTGAATAACACACTCTAAAATATAAGTTTGAAAACCGCGTTTGAGCAAGAATTCGTATCAAAGTCACATTTTGTAAACTTATAAACTTCTAATTATTAAAGTGGAAAAAGATCAGAAAAGTCATTTCTATTCACTTTTAAATACATGTGTATGTGTGTGAGTGTCTGTGTGTGAATCAAACAATTGATCAAACAGCCTCTCACTCAAACAATTTGTCTATCGGTGTGCCAAGATACCTAGTTATCTAGCTGTCAACCTATCATCCTAATCGCACATATATATGCAAACGTTTATACATACACACACATATATACACTCACAAAAAGGATCTGCTCATCAGTTATTTATCAACCTGTAACGTATTTTATGAAATTAGTATTTTATAGCAAGGTGCTGTTTATTGCAACAGTAGGGTAGCACAGACATTTTGGTAGGTCGGTCTTGTTTTTTTATGATATGTTTTGAATATGTTTCACTGATGAACAAAAGACGTAGATAATACGTTAATTCCAGGTGATCTGGAACTAAATTCTTTTTCTAAATGTCTTGCTTTGAGAATTGCATTCCGTACGATCCGTTTATTTTTGGTAGTATTGACTTTGAAGGTCCCTCCTAGCGTGTGGCATTAATGTGTAATAATGCCCTCTATATAATATATTTTATGTTTATGTTTTATGTTTCCAGTTTCAGCTCTGAGCTGTGGCCATGCTGGGGCACCGCCAATATATATATTATATATATATATATATATATATATATATATATATATATATATACATATATATATATAATATACATATATATATATATATATATACATATATACATATATACATATATGTATATATATATATATATATATATATATATATATATATATATATATATACGATATATGTATATATATATGTATGTATATATAAATATACATATATACATATATATATATATGCATATAACATATATTAATATATATATTATATATATATATATATATATATATATATACATATATATATATATATATATACAAAGAGCAATAAAGATTCAAGTTAATTTAAATGAATTTACTTGAATATGGTACCTAACTTAGATGCACCAAAAAAACTATACTGATTTAACAATACAGTAATGTGGGGTGATTATAAGCGAGAAAGAAGCAACAAGAATGGATAGGTTTTTAGTACGATCGTTTCATACAAGGACAGGTTTTATTAAAAGTTGCAAAGATTACAGCATATAAACGAGTCCCGTACTCATCAGCTAAATACATGTGTTCTCTAGACATCCTAGTGTTTGAGGCTATACTCATGAAGTAATGTAGATAATAAGTAACAAAACAGATTTCTAAAGTTCATTAAAGTTCTTTAAAGATGATGTACAGTCTTATCACAGAATTTTAAAAAAGTTTTGATAGCATCACAGAGAAGGTGACCTAATCCATATGCATTTCCATAGATATGATGAGGGATTATATACTCACAGAAGACAAATTTATCCATTGTTAATTACAACGAGGTGGGTCTCAATTCCTGCTTATTAGCATTACAGAGAGGGTGAATTAATCCTTTGTATAGATGCACAAATTCCAATGGTGTAGATGTAAATTTCCAGAGAAATGGAGATGAATTTCATATTCACAGGCGATAAATTTTCAATGGTTGAACACAATGAGGTAGGTATCAATCCTTGTATATGATTAGGTATTTGCCACATTAATCACATACTGCTATTCACAAGAGGCTGTAGCTATTTAACTCTTAAAGGCTGAAGGGCTTTCTAGAGCGGCCAAGAATAGAGAAGGAATAGAAGAAAGAGAGAAAATAATGGAGGAGGGAACAAAAAGGGGGGGGGAAGGGGGACTAAAAGAGAAGAGAGAAAGGAAACAGAGAAGAAGAAGAAGAAGAAAAGAGAAAAAAAGAAAAAAAGAAAAAGAGAAAGAGAAAGAAATAGGGAAAGAAGGGAAAAAAAGAAAAAGAAAAAAAGGTGTTCTAGTTATACAGAAGAGTAGTAGACTGCAAGTCTGGTTTTTAATAACAGGCATCTAGGAACTAGAGGAGAATATTATTCTTTGACCAGTAAACCGTTAATTTATTGCTGTTGAAATCAGCTATGAGTTTAAAGAGAACCTAAAGAGATAACACAGTCAGGGGTTAAGGGGTCAGATGCTAAAATCACCAGAAAATACATTAGGAAAATCTAAGTATAATCTTATCAAAAAGTCATTAAAAATTTACTTATTTAATTTATTCATTTTATTGTCTTAAGGAGTTGTCGTTATTATTCATACATTGACTGACTACAGGTCAAATCTTATAAGATCATTTACAAGGTGTTAGGGGATTGTCTATCATAATGAAGATAATCATATTATCACCGAGGGAATAGCCTTATTTATTTAATTTTGAAATAGAATTATGGGGCTACAGTAACTCATTATAATTTATTAGAGTTATGCTACTTAAATTAAATTAAGTTAGGAATTAAAAGTATTACAATTAAGATTTAAAATTAAGAATTTAAAAATTGTGAGATTTTGAAATTAATTTAAGCCTCAATTAAGTAGCGAATAAGTACTATTCAATTCCCTGTTCTCAAAAAACTGATGCAGATATAAGGAAAGGTAACTGTAATGTGAGAACTCTTAGTTATCTACTTAAAGCAGTGCTATACTAGTAGAAATCAAGTTATATCTATCTATCTAGTTACGAATATTCCAATCATTTAAAATATTTTAAAGTCTTCATTTAGCGTGGACACAAACTTGACCTAGTTCGATATGGTTATTCAATAAGTTTCTATGTTTACTATGCTTTAGAATTTCGTACGTCTCCATGGAGCATAGTTGACAACCAACCCTACTATTTTTATACGGAATTGCTCTCCTAACTATTTCCCAATTAAGGGTATAATTTTTTATTATTATTTTTGAGTTCCCAGATTTTGTTTGAAAGTGTGGTGGGGTACCAGCTTTATGACGTAATTTAAAAGTCGAGATGTGATTTCTAACTCTGGCTAAAAAATTAATTGTACAGCCAATGTAAAAATATTTGTTATTCTCCGTGGATATGGTACATTTATAGATACATTATTTTCCCTACATAGACCAGGTGCCGGGCATTTTGATTTTATTCTACACTTACACACAGGAGGAACAACTTCAGGCCTTGGATTATTCCTGGGTAGATGTTTTAGGTTCCTATTATTTTGATTATCATTTCTATAGTTGGTGCTGATATCTAAAGTATTGCTATTATTTATTGATCCTTCTGTTTCATCATTTAGGTGTAAAGTCCTACCAAGATTTCTTATATTATTCGTAATGTTATTATTATTGTTAGTCTTTTTATCCAACTGTATATTATTGTTATAGATATCACTGATATTTTCATTCTCCCTATTTTCTCCATTAGCCTTATTTCTATTATTTCTATTATTAACAATATTACTTCTATTAATATCGGCATTGTTATTATTACTATTAATGTTAATGTTATTAGTCATTCTGTGGTTACTAATTTCACCTATGTTTTGATAGTTCCTATTGCTGTTTTTATTGTTGGTAGTATTATTGTTATTGCTATTGGTATTCATGCTGATATTATTATTTTTATTTCTATCTTTCCTGGCTAGTTTAATGTTTTTATTATTAATTTAGCTATTAAAGTGGACATATTTGGAGGGTTGAATAAGAAATCCTAACTGTTTTCCTAGAAATAATTCTATGATTCTATGAGAGATAGGGAAATTTTTTTCCAGAATCACTTGAATTTGTTCTGTATATCCGATTGTATCGCACAGTGAAAGGAATATTCAGCCATAATATATCTTTTTTATAAAATTTAGGGTTCGTAGAATTACTACTATTCATCTCACCGGAGTTATTGTATTTATTACCATTATTTTTATTTTTATTTGTGTGCATCTTAGGTTTATCTACTTCAATATTATCCGAGTTACCTATGTTCTGGTCAATGCTTCTATTTGAATTGTTGGGCCTGTACTCTAGATTAGCGTTTACCGTTAATTTAATTCTACTTTTATTTCGGGCTTGGTCTTTTTTGCTGCTTACGTGATTACTGATAACTTCATTATTAGGAATACGTGAGTTCCCCTTATCAACGAATGTAATCTTTGGTTGTATCCAGCCTTAGTTAACGCCGCATTATAATGCTCAGAATGGGAGTTAAATATATCCTTATGGATGATAATTTTGAAATTCTTAATGAAATATTTCTTACTAAAGATTCTATTATATTTGGGGGATGATTTGATAATTTATTTACGTAATCTTGACTTCGCCTTCCTTTCTAAATGGGTAATGTAGCTTGGAGTTAAGGTCTAGGGTAATATCTAGGAAATTAGCTATTTTAGTGCCCGGTTCATACGTTATACTGAGGTTGAAATCCTTAAAGAACTTATTAATTTTCTTTCTAATCCTTTCTATAACAGATTTATATTACTAGGGATAACAAACAGAGCATCATCCCTATATAGACCCCCCTGTATTTCTGGGATATCCTTGCTTATGCATTTTAATAGATATGCGCCTACTAGGTTGGTTACCACCTCAGCCGAATCACTGGAACCATTGGTATATCCAAAAATTTGGTGTATCTGCTCTAGTCCATAATTTATCTTCAAATTCAATAAATGTCTTCCTAGCTAGTCGCACAATATTGATTTCTCTCTAGTTATGAGGGAGCGATTCATGGCAAATATTAGTGATTTGTTGAGTAAGATAGGGGAAATGCTAGAGTAATAACTATTAATATCGAACTGAATAAAGGACAGACACTAGTATTAGTTAGAGAGTTAAACCATTTTAGAACTTCGTCGGTACTTAGCCATAGGTTTAAGGGGAGAAGAGGGGTTATTTGGGGTAGAACAGTATCCAGGATAGATTTACTAAGTCGGCCAATGTCCGACTTAGTTGGACAGATCAGCCTTACCGAAGGGTTATCCAAGAAGTCCTTTTTGTGGTCTTTAAGGTTGATCCTGGGCTCACAGGGTTTAAGTGGCTCCGTTGCAGTCTACTAACTCTTCTGTATAACTAGAACACTCTTTTTTTCTTTTTCTTTTTTTCCCTTATCTCCCTATTTCTTTCTCTTTTCTCTTTTTTCTTTTTCTTTTTCTTTTTCTTCTTCTTATTCTCTGTTTCCTTTTCTTCTCTTTTAGTCCCCTTCCCCCCCTTTTGTTCCCTCCTCCATTATTTTCTCTCTTTTCTTCTATTCCCCCTTCTCTATTCTTGGCCGCTCTAGAAAGCCCTCAGCCTTTAAGAGTTAAATAGCTACAGCCTCTTGTGAATAGCAGTAATGTAATTAATGTGGCAAATACCTAATCATATAACAAGGATTGATACCTACCTCATTGTGTTAACCATTGAAAAATTTATCGCCTGTGAATATGAAATTCTCATCTCCATTTCTCTGGAAATTTACATCTACACCATTGGAATTTGTGCATCTATACAAAGGATTAATTCACCCTCTCTGTAATGCTAATAAGCAGGAATTGAGACCCACCTCGTTGTAATTAACAATGGATAAATTTGTCTTCTGTGGTATATAATCCCTCATCATATCTATGGAAACGCATATGGATTAGGTCACCTTCTCTGTGATGCTATCAAAACTTTTTTAAAATTCTGTGATAAGACTGTACATCATCTTTAAAGAACTTTAATGAACTTTAGAAATCTGTTTATGTTCTTATTTATCTACATTACTTCATGAGTTATAGCCTCAAACACTAGGATGTCTAGAGAACTCACATGTATTTTAGCTGATGAGTACGGGACTCGTTTATATGCTGTAATCTTTGCAACTTTAAATAAAACCTGTCCTTGTATGAAACGATCGTACTAAAAACCTATCCATTCTTGTTGCTTCTTTCTCGCGTATATATATATATATATATATATATATATATATATATATGCATATACAATACTTCTACAGCTACTACTAGCATAGATTAAAATTGTTTTCAGAAAGAATGGCACCATCAAAAGTGGCAGTATATTAAAATACCTTTTATTGGTGAAAATTATAACAAATTTATAAACAAGGGAAGAAGAAAAAAGATTTCTATGCCAATATGCTGAGAATAGACATTAAATCGCCAATCACCACATTACAATATACATTCACTATAAATACACGTCGTGCTGAAATCGAGGAGAGCAGGCTAACAGAATTTTTTTTAAAGAAATAACGAATCTAGAAAAAATTCTGTTAGCTTGCCTTCCTCGATTTCAGCACGACGTGTATTTATAGTGAATGTATATTGTAATGTGGTGATTGGCGATTTAAAGCCTATTCTCAGCATATTGGCACAGAAATATTTTTTCTTTTGCCCTTGTTTATAAATTGTTTATATATATATATATATATATATTATAACGAGAAGCGTTATGAAAATAGACAAAAGACGAAGGCAGGTGGGAAACAAACAAACAATTGTTATTAGTATGGCGCTCAGGAATTATAAATAAACAGTCTTTAACGTTTCGAGCCTACGCTCTTCACAGAAAGATACGAGAGAAAAAAAACACAGAAAGAAGGAGAGAAAAAAATGCGTGCAGTAACTAACGAATCAACATGGCGATCTGATTTCGGCCAGAGGTCAAAGATCAAACATGAGACGCGAGAGCGAAATAAGGGGAGATAATAGGGCTGATACTAGAGTTGATAATAGGGTTGAATGACCAGCTCCAACATGAGGGTGTGTGTGTGTGTATGAGAGAGTATTAGTGCGTATGAGAGGTCTGGACGTGTGTATGTATAGGGTTGGTGTATGTATTAGTATGTATTAGTATGTATTAGTACGTATTAGTATATAAGTTGTGTGTGTTGTGTATGAGAGAGTATAAGGTGGGTAGAGTGAGGTCTGAGGCTGGACGTGTGTATGTATAGGGTTGGTGTATGTATTAGTATGTATTAGTATGTATTAGTACGTATTAGTATGTATTAGTTCGTGTATGTATTAGTATGGCACATCACATATGATGTGATGTGTAAAGTCGTGTGGTGTAGTGTGGAGAGAGGAGAAGAGGGGGAGGAGAGGGGGAAGAGGAGAAGAAGGGGAGGGGGGGAGGAGAGGGAGGGGAAAGAGGGGGAGAGAGAGAGGAGGGGGAGGAGAGGAGGGGGCGAAGGAAGGGAGGGGAGGGAGGGAGGAAAGAGGGAGAGGGGGAGAGAGAAGGGGAGTGAGGGAGCAGGGAAGGGGAAGAGGGAAGTAGGGAGGGAGAAAGAGGGAAGAAGGGAAGGGGAGTAGGGGTGAAAGGATGAAGGACTGAAAAAGTAGGGGTCGGGGGGGAGTAGGTGAAGAGGGGGAGAGGGGGGGGGGTTTTAGATGAGGAGGGGGGAGAGTCGAGACCAAATGGCGTATAAGAGATTAATTCCTCTTCACGGCGCAAACGGGAATCCGGATGGCCTCTGTGTAAGGACAAACCGAACACAGATAGGTGTTGCAAGGAGTGACCGGTGGAGCGGAAATGGCGTGAGACGGTGTGTGTCGTTCGCAAGGTGGATGTCACGAAGGGTTCCGCGAACGGTCAGCCAAGCGGCGTCCCGTTTATCCGATGTACAAGGAATGGCAGAGAGAGCAAGAGACGCAATAGATAATATTGCTGGAGGTGCAAGTGAAGGAGTGGATGATGGGATAGGGTCGATGGTGGGTGCTAGTGAGGAGGTGGTGTTGGAGAGGTAAGGGCAAGTGCGGCAACGTGGGCGGGAGCAGGGGAACGAGCGGGTTGGAGGGTAGGGTCAGGGAAGGAGCTATGGACCAAAAGGTCTCGAAGGTTGTGGGCTCGTTTGAAAGAGGGTAGGGGTCGGTTAGGGAAGAGGTGTGAAGTGGACGGGTCGGACTGGAGATGACGGAAAGTTCGGAGAATGGTGCGTTGGAGAGGTAGGGTCGTGGGGTGGTAAGTGAGGGGAAAGGGAGGCGGGAGACTACAGGGCGGGTTCGGGGATTGAAGCAGATACACGGTCCACGGACCGTGCTCTGGCAAGGGCGGTGTGGATAGTGGTGAGGGGGTATCCACGTAGGGTGAAGTGGTGAGCCATACGTTGAGACTGAGTCTCAAAGTCATGGTCGTCACTACAGAACCTACGTAGACGGAGGAATTGGGAATAGGGGATGGAAAGCTTGGTGTGTTCTGGGTGGGAGGAAGAGAAGTTGAGGTATGAGTGTGAGTCTGTGTGTTTGTAGTGAATGGAGGTGGTAAGAGTGGAGTGAAGAATGCTGACCGAAATGTCGAGGAAGGAGACAGAGGTGTTGGAGATAGTGGAAGTGAAGTGGAGGGCTGGATGGAAAGATTGGACGAAAGAGAGGAAGGAATCTAGATGTTCACGGGAGAGTGAGGTGGCACCGATAATGTCGTCAATGTAACGACCATATAGTTCAGGAGTGGGACCAGTGAAATTATAGGGTTTAGCAACGATTTGCCTCACCACACACCGAATTTAGAAATAGCAGTCAAAGAGTTATAGTTATTCTTTCTACTAAAAGGGAGATCTCAGTAAAACCACAGCACTTGAAAGGCAAACACAGACAGGCAAGAGAGAAAGAAATGACGGCAATCTATCATACAATTTTAAGTCACCTACGGACGTACGTTTCGAAATTAAGTTTTAGGAAAGCATAAGAATTAGATAATTATGTCTTACCCAACTTCTTTTCTCATCAGCGTAGGACACTACAATTATGAATAATTGTATATTAAATTTCGAGGTACTAGAAGGCATCATCTCAACTCAGTATCAGAGCGAGCTAAAGCCGTTACCAGTATCACCAAATTCAAAGTGTGAATGAAAGTTTGTGTCACCAACCCCTTCCCACCAGCGTGTAGCCAAGACAAGATGTTGTGGTCATTTACTGGGATGAAATATGGTTATCAGTAATAATATAGGGTGAAATTAATTAATTTGGAATAATCATTAATTTCACCAAGTAGATTTCGGCATGTAAAAGCCTCATTTGAGGAAAGTTTAAGTAATACTAAGTAATTAAGGGTTTAGCAACGATTTGCCTCACCACACGCCGAATTTAGAAATAGCAGTCAAAGAGTTATAGTTATTCTTTCTACTAAAAGGGAGATCTCAGTAAAACCACAGCACTTGAAAGGCAAACACCAAGTGCTATGGTTTTACTGAGATCTCCCTTTTAGTAGAAAGAATAACTATAACTCTTTGACTGCTATTTCTAAATTCGGTGTGTGGTGAGGCAAATCGTTGCTAAACCCTTAATTACTTAGTATTACTTAAACTTTCCTCAAATGAGGCTTTTACATGCCGAAATCTACTTGGTGAAATTAATGATTATTCCAAATTAATTAATTTCACCCTATATTATTACTGATATATATATATATATATATATAGTCAATAATAAAAGGGTAAAACTAATTAATTATTAATTAATTTTAGCAAGTAGTGTTAAGTATGTAAAAAGACCATTTACGGTATATTTGAAACATTACGTTATAAAAATAGGGTTTAGTAAAATAATTTACTTTACCACACACCGATCTTTTTAGAAATAGCAGCCAAAAATCTTAGCTATTTCTTCTACTGATTTTTCCTAATATATATATATATATATATTTATATGTACTTGCATATATACGTATATACGTATAATTACAATTGATTTTTCCTATACACCTACAGTGAAAATTACATACGTACAGTATCTATGCCCAAGTGTACAGTTTTACATATACAAGTGCACACGTATTGTCACACACGTGCACACATGCATTTTTGCACATAATCATACGAATGCACAGAGCAAGGATCCTTTTCAAATTGATACTAAGCAGCTATTTGTTAAGCTCTGCAGCTATACATGCTGTCAGAGAGACTCAGGAAACACATGGAGACATCAGCGCCAATAATAATAATAATAATAATAATAATAATAATAATAATAATAATAGTAATATAATAATAATAATAATAAATAATAATAATAATAATAAATAATAATAATAAAAATAATAATAATAATAATAATAATAATATAATAATGATAATAATAATAATAATAATAATAATAACAATAATGATAATAATAATAGTAATAATAATAATAATAAAAATCTGTTGTCCAGTTACATTTACCCCGGTTCCCTTCTTTTAACTTGTTTTTCTCAGCAATAACAATCGCATGCAACACATATTTTGTCGCGATTCCTCCAAGGATCAATGGAGACATTAAGCTTATAGTGATCGATATTTCCCATTCTGTTTCCTTTTTTCGCCATTTCTCCCCATTCTGTGATGACGGTTTAACATTTAATATTTTCTGGTTAATTCTGCTGCTTTTTACCTTTGCCTTTCCATTATTCCTCCTTTTTGTTTTCTTTCTCCAATAACTGAGTTGCAGAAACACAGATTTCTTTCTTTCATTCTTTTGTTTTTTGGTTTTGTTCTCCGGGTTTACGCTTCCATTTGACAATGAAGATAACAGAATAAAGCAAAATACAAAACATAAATCGGTGGAGCTATCTGTATAAACATCGGTCGCCTCTCGTTTCCCCATCGTACTTATTGCTTGGCTGAATCATTACAACATCGGACAAAATATCTTACAGCGTCTGTTTCTATCTTTCTGCACTGATTTCAAATCCCACCAAAAACAAATTTGCATTTTATCAATCGGCAGTTTATAAAATATGGATCAGTGGAACACTTGGTGCGATGTAATCGGTGAACCCCTGTCCCCAAAGCTGCTGCCCTTGGGTCCACATCAGCATCAGGTAAGATGACGTCATTCATCACGTCTCTTCAAGTAGGTATGATTATACACGTCTTGTTTAATGTTGCACACGTAATTATTTATGTGCAATGTGATTCGAAGTGCAGTGGTACAGAAACAAATGTCACCGGTAATAAAAGTATGCTGACAGAGACAGGCGCACGCAGATAATAATAATAATAAAAATAATAAAAATAAAAATAATAATAATAATAATAACAACAATAATAATAATAATAATAATAATAATAATAATAATAATAATAATAATAATAATAATGATAAGGAGAAGAAGAAGAAGAAGAATTAG
>NC_043013.1:53558425-53563425 GCF_006345805.1 Octopus sinensis | reverse complement strand
AAACTTCATAATTCAAACAATTGAAAACCGTTCGTTCTTTCATTTTTAGAAAATAGAAAAAATATAAATAAATAATAAAAAATACAAAAAAAATAATAAAACGTAGAAAAAAAAATAGAACAAAAATTATAAACAATTTGCTTGGATATCGATTTTATGAAATATTTTTCGGTTTTGTGAAGAGAAATTGAAAACAGTATCACCAGGCCATTGTTTTGATCCAGCAGTCGCTTTACAGACGACGTTCCAGTCGTGACCATGCCCTCATTCGTTATCAAGGACGAAATCTATGACGGTAGTATCTCAAAAGCAGAACATGAGATAATGTACTCCTTGATATACAATGTCCAAAATGAAATGTTATTGTCATGGTTGGAAAGTTTTTGATCAACACGACCTGTCTAATAACAACAACAGCTAACAACAACAACATCAACTACAATAACGAGGTTCAAACGTGAACATTGTCTATGGGGTAGTGCCGACCGATCTGCTTCAATATTTGTCTGGGTTGTTTTCATGATCAATTCTAGGTGAAGATGGAAAGCAAAACCGGCTGCGGATTGATTCGAAAACGAGCTTACAGACTTACAACTAAATTGTCACACATCGTTTTGTCTGTTATTCAACCGGTTTTGTCAGTCTTTTATTCCATCAAGTAGTTTTTTAACGTTAGCAAAAGCCCCAATTTGGGGAGGATTATAGCATACGACAAGAGCCTTAGGGAGTCGATCTTCGAACTACGAAAACCAATGGAGCCTGTCACAATATTTTAAAAAAGAACATTGACTAAAGTAAATAATTATATTCCACCATATTTCTGAGTACCAAAAAAAGAGAAGATATTAACAAACATAAATAGTCACTTTTGGAACCGTATTGTCTGTATTTTCCATGGAATTAAGTGTTCCTTCACTGACATTGGCCACAGCAACCAAAACTAGGAAATAGGTGAGGTGCTCCAGCATCACATCAGAGTAATAGCGGAAGCAAAATAAAAGACTAACAGGATCATTATTAATGAAATAATTGAAATTACCAAGTTTCAGGAAATTTTGAGATCTGAGAGTGGAAACACAATGGTAAAGAAATCCAAACAAACGAAGAAATATTTTGGATTGGAATATACATAAATGGATACGTACGTATGTATATAATACATTCACTCCACCCCCATGTATATATATAATATATATATATATATATATATATATATATATATATATATATACATTAAGGTATGTAGAAAAATACAACATGGACAAGAACGTATAACTCATAGAAGACGATACAATAAACATGGACAGGACATTCGAACCCCTCAGTCTTCAGTCAAGAACCGGATCATCGTAGTAATTTCGGCTGATTAATCTTGAGATTACTAGATCACGGCCAGCCCTCCAAGAAAAACTAAGCTGGAAGCGTAGATTTCCTGGAAGAAGGATCGAATGCATACGAACACCAGGACAGCAAAAGGGACAGATATAAAAAAAACAAAAAACAATAATGGAATACAGAAACATGAAATACAGAAGCCATTAACGGTGAAAACAACAAGTGTCTTACGACTGATAACAAGCAAACAAATTTTTTCTCTGGCGCATTGGAAAAAGCCTTTATAGCGGCGGACGAAGAACAACGATGTTAACACGACGAGGGTCAGGAGCTGAAAGGCAGATTTCGGCCAACAGTCACGTGACAGAGAAGAGGGAAAAGAAAAGAAAGAGAAGCAAAGGAAGAGAGAGAGAGAAAAGGGGGACAAAACGCAACAAAGAGAGAGAAGAGAGAGAAAGAAGGAATCAGAGAGGAGAAGGGATGGGTGTCGAAGAATGACCTGTGAGTGCAGAGCGAGACAAAGAAATAGGAGGGTAGTGGAAGACTAGACCAAAGGATCAGAGGAAAGAGAAGATGAATAGAGAGAAAGTAAAAATGAGAGAGAGAGAGAGACAAACAGAGAGTCGTACCAATTATTAAGAATATGTGTTCACATTAACATATACATACATACACACACACATATATATATATAATATCTATGAAAGTGAAATTATCTCTGTGTGTGTATGTGTGTGTACAAAAATTTAATGTAACTCAATAACTTCTACATCTTTCTTCCGATGTCTTTAAAACTGTATACACAGCTGCTTCATATCCCAGGCTCAGACATAGGCTACTTAGATTTTTAAAAATCGATACTGGGGCCTCTAGAGCGATGGGGAACCAACACTAGAGGATTCCTGTTCATTTGCATTAATTAGCTATTTTATAATCTGTAGGGTCTTCCATACGTTTTAAATCTATTTTATGAACGTGAAAGGATGTTGTCTATTTATTGCCACTGTCCGCCAGCGATGCTGATTAAATTGACTGGCAACACTGAACACATACATTTCTACAATTTTCACCAAACTTTACCTACACATTACTTTTTTATGCCTTTTGGACTCAACTCTCCCCCATTTTCATCTAACCTCCTCCCCGACACCTACTTCTCTGCACTCCTACATCTTTTCACCCCTACTCTCTTTCTCTCTTCTTCCCTTCTTTCCCTTCTTCCCCCTTCTTCCTTCTTCTCCCTCTTCTTCTCTCTTCTTCCCTCTTCCTCTTTTCTCTTTCTCTCTGCTCCCTCACTCCCCTTCTCTCCCCTCCCCTCCTCCTCTCCTCTCTCCCCTCCTCCCCTTCTGCATATCTCCCTCCCCCTTTTTCTCCTCCTCTCCTCCTTCCCTCCTCCTCCTCCTCCTCCTCTCTCCCCTCCTCCTCTCCTGTCTCCCCTACTCTTCCCCTCTCTTCTCTCCCCCTCTCACTCCCCCCATCCCCCGTCCCCCGTCTCCCTCCCTTCTCTCCTCTCCTCCTCTCTCTCCTCATATACCCATCATTCCTTCCCCCATAAACCCACCCACCCACACTCCACCTTCCCTATCCTTCCTACCCCATTTCCCCACTCTACCCCACACCCTCTCCTACATACCGCACCCATATCACATACCCCTCCCCCACATACCTCACTTCTAAACCCAGCCACTACCTACCCACAACCCCCACTCTACCCCAACCCCCAGCCGAACCCACACCCCAACTGTGCTTTCCCCACTCTCGCCTCCCCCACCTCCCCCCAACATCACACCACACTACACTACACCATACATCACATCACAACACACCACCCACACACCCATCCCCACATCTTTACACCCACACATACATACACACACACGTCCAGACCAACAGCTCTCTTTCACACGCACATACATATTCTCTTATACACACACGCACCTTTGTGTTGAGGGCACCTTCGTTTTGGAAGTCACTTGACCCTGTTATCTCCCCTACTGTCCCTCTAGCGCCTGACCACTGTCCGAAGTCAGGACGCCATGATAGATCGTTAGCTCCTACATGCATTTACTTCGCTCCTTGTTTCTTTTCTGTGTATCTTTCTGTCGAAGAGCGTAGGCTCAAAACGTAAAAGACATTTTCTATTTCTATTCCTGAGCGCTATACTAATACATTTATTTGTTTGTACCCCACCTGCCTTCGTCTTTTGTTTATTTTCGTAAACTTTCCCTTTATATATATATACATATATATATATATGTGTGTATGTGTGTGTAATATAGGTGGCTAATTCGTAATTTTACAACCGCAAGGCAGAAATATATGCCACTAAAGTGAACAAAAGGTACTAACCAGCACCAGTATTGCTAGAAATAAGAGCCAAAACATCTCAATACCAACAGAAGCAGCATCTGAAAGATTGTGACGTGTATATATATATGTGTGTGTGTGTGTGTGTGTGTGGTGTGTGTGTGTCTGTGTAATATAAAATACATGAATATATTATATATCTGAATGTATAAAACTATCCTCTCTCTCAATACATACACACGCACGTGCACATACATACATACATACATACATACATACATATATATATATATATATATATATATATATATATATATATATATATACTACACTGGATTGCACGATTAACATTTATCTAAACGTGGTTAATTTTTAAGAAATGCTAAATTTTCTTTCGTCTTCAAAGCATAACATTTTGAAATTTCATTTTTCTATGTTCCTGTTCTTGTCGGTGTCTTGTTCAAAATGAAATTCTATTTCTGATGAAGACAGTATTCTTCTTTGACGGTTTGTCGTGTGAGAATCTTCGTCAGGATTAATAGCGAATATTTTAACTGATTTTTTATAGAGAATATAATAGGATGAAAAACCTGGCTACATTTGACGGATAACAGAAGAGAACATATGTGCACATGCATAGATCAAATTTAGAATTAAAGAGGGACTAGGCGAGACAGGGAGAAGTAATTTAAAATGATAAAGAAGAAAGGAAACTGGGGATGAGGGAAACTGACGAATAAAATAAACATTTTTGGGGTGCGGATTCGAAGGAAAAATGCTTATTTAAACCCATCCGTGCTATATACCGAATTAGAATATCACATTCTAGTTGCTATGGCAATGTTTTTGTTTTTAAGTTTTGATATATATGTATATGTATAAAAATCCAGCTAATATTAGCAGACATCTCATAGTATATATTATTGGTTTCAACCTAATTCTTCTCAGTTTTATTGCAAAGCATTTTGTAAAAATAGTCTGTTCATTATATCTTTTGTTGTTTATCCATATAATAATAATCATCAACGCACTCCCACCCCCACATATTAACTGAATTATTTTCGTTGCGACAGAAAGAGAGAGATAGAGAGGGAAGGAGAGAGAGAATAAGAGAGAAAGAATGGGAGCGAGATTGTAGATGTAAGGAAAGACCAAATCCGACAAGCTGATAGAGACATCTAAGTGTATACCGGAAGATAAATGTCAGAAAACAAAGGTTGACAGACAACGAGACAAAGTCACGAGATGTGAATAGCAGATTATTGGTGTAAATCGAAGTTGCAGATCAGAATAGAAGATTATTTGGTGTTAAAATATTATCTCGAATCTATCAACTGACAGTCAGAAACATAAATAAG
>NC_043013.1:53530925-53553425 GCF_006345805.1 Octopus sinensis | reverse complement strand
TTATCAGACGGGTAGTCATGATGGGTATATTGGGCTTCGTATATTTTACCCCAGTGTCACTTTGATGGCATGAACTGCTCTCTCACTCAATGATAATAATAATAATAATAATAATAATAATAATAATAATAATAATAATGATTATATATATATAGAGAGAGAGTGAGATAGATAGATAGATAGATAGATAGATAGATAGATAGATAGATAGATAGATAGATAGATAGATAGATAGATAGATAGATAGATAGATAGATAGATAGATAGATAGATAGATATGCATATATTAGTACAGGATATCACCTGTGTAAACAACATGAAATACGTAGACAAATGAGATAAATGCGTAAACAACGAGAGCAGAGAAAGTAAACACAGACATGACCTTTAATCAGTTGACGGCTGAATATCTACTCCTCATTTTGAGCATTCAATGACATATATGTATATATGTGTACGTATATAAACATACATATAAAACTGGCTTCCACACGTTGTTTGCATCTACCGATTTCACTCAAAGTCACTGGTAGGCCCAGGACGATAATTGTAGAAATTATGTAGTAGAACTGAACACAAAACCATGTGATTTCAAAGCGAAATTTTTAAACCCATAACTAATCGTAAGCGGATAATAAGTCTTTTAGTGTCTTTATAGCCCTTTTGGAGAATTTCCACCTTTTCAAACGTTAAAGTCTTGTCTGTTTCTTGTAACATATCTATTTTTTCCGTTTCCTTGATCCTCTTGGGTACTTTATATAAATGATCGGACGATCTTTCTCAGAACAAGAAGGAAAACTTCATCTGGAAAATACAATTTCATAAAATATCGATGTGTATGTGTATTAATTTACACACACACACACACAAATACATACATACATATATATATATCTTTTTTTTACTTGTTTCAGTCATTTGACTGCGGCCATGCTGGAGCACCGCCTTTAATCGAGCAATTCGACCCCGGGACTTATTCTTTGTAAGCCCAGTAATTATTCTATCGGTCTATTTTGCCGAACCGCTAAGTGACGGGGACGTAAACACACCAGCATCGGTTGTCAAGCAATGCTAGGGAGACAAACGCATACACGCATGTATATATATATATATACATATACACGACAGGCTTCTTTCAGTTTCCGTCTACCAAATCCACTGACAAGGCATTGGTCGGCCCGGGGCTATAGCAGAAGACACTTGCCCAAGATGCCACGCAGTGGGACTGAACCCGGAACCATGTGGTTGGTAAGCAAGCTACTTACCACACAGCCATTCCTGTATATATATATATATATATATATATATATATATATATGGCTGTGTTTTGACGTTTTCCGCCTTGTAAAGGTAATAATAGCCCTATTTTCTGCTGTTTTTACGGCGATACTGCCTTCGGAATATCACTTTCTTGTCGGCATCGTACGATACACAATCGACGCTTTTAAAATCATAAATAAGTATGTTTATAAACACACATTGTCGTTACATATGCATACATATATATATACATATTCATGTATATATGTAAGTACGTATACATGTAAGTACGTATGTATGTATACATATATATATAAATACACGCCCACCTCCATACACACATGCAAATATATTAAGTGTATATATAACAATTCGTGTATAATGACTGCATGATGGCGGGCGCGAACGTGTCTGTGTTCTTGCATATACTGTGTCTGCGTGCATATGTTTGTGTGTTAATGCATGTGCACGTATGTATATATGCATACACACGCGCCCACATAGACACACATATGTAAGGTAATTAGCTGCGCAATAAACACCGTTGCACTCTGTATGTGTATATGTATATATATATATATATATATATATATATATATATATATATGTGTGTGTGTGTGTGGTGTGTGTGTGTGTGTGTGTACGTGCGTGGTTTTTTTTGTGCGTGCATGTGAGTTTGGGGCTTGCTAACTTCCTGCACTAGGGTCCCTGGATTTACCCTTCTATAAATATGTATAAATGTGTGCGTGTGCGTGCGTGCGTGTGAGTGTGTATATATATGTATACCTATCGTGTACCGCATTGTGTGTATATGTCTGTAATTTTGACACATTAAGTGAGTAAATTGTAAGAAAATAAAATGTGCATTGACGCGTAAAAATGCACTCCATTTTTTTTTATAGTAACAAGTAATGCCGTTCTCTTGTCGTTGCTGTTGTTGTTATTGTTGTTGCTGTTGATGTCTTCCCGTTGCTCTTGCTACGCTTATTGCTATTTTATAATCGACTGTAACCGGATACGTATCCTATAATAATTTACCATATTTGTAGTATAAAGAAATTTGCTGAAATTCATCTCTTTTTTACCTCCTCCTTCTCCTCCTCCTTCTCCTCCTCCCTCTCCTCTTTCTACTCTTCTTCCTCCTCCACCTCCTCCTCCTCCTCCTCCCCTTCTTATCTTCCTTGTTCTCTTATTTCTCCTGTTTCCCCTTCTATTCTTCTCCTCCCCATTCTTCAAGTATATTTAATCGCATTCTTCAGCCAATATCAGCCAAAAATGGTAAAACAGAATACAAGCACATATACATGTGTGTGTTAGTGTGTCTGTGTGTGTGAGTGTGTGTGTATGTGTGTATGTATATATGTATATAAATATATGCACATAATCGATATACATACATATATGTGCATATATATATATATGTATGTATATATATATTATATATATATATATATATATATATATATATAATATATATATATATATATATATATATATATATACATATATACACATACATCTATATACATGCATATATGTGTATATATATATATGTGTGTGTGTGAGAGTACGTAATTATGTATGTATGTATAAACATATGCAGAAATACGCTCATGACCTCCATCTTACAATCAATATATACAAATTGCAATATACATGTAAAATATGTACAGATGTATATATATATATATATATATATATATATATATATGTATATAGACACACCGCAGTCACACATTTGTATAAATGGGCCGTCGCTGCATCAGAGGTGCCTTATAAAAATATGCATAAATTCCAGCAGATGAATAATGGACGGACTAACGAGAATGACATGGAGGCCATTAAGTATGGATCCAGGTCGTCATGAATTGACGAAGAATATCGTCTGAGACGTCACTTGTTTCAGCGGTCGGCCAGGAAATATGCAGAGGCGGCGACTACGACGACGACAACAGCGATAACACCACCACCAACAACTTCTTCTACAACAACAATATTAACTTCAGTAAACACCAATCATTATAACACAAACACACACACACATATACATAATCACGCGAAGATACACATATACACATATATGTTTGTTCACACGCACAAACACACTCATATATATATATATATGTGTGTCTATATATATATATATATTATATATATATATATGTGTGTGTGGTGTGTGTGTGTGTGTGTGTGTGTGTGTGTATATACATTTCATAGACGTATTTATCTCTCAAAGAAAGTTAACTAGAATATCACAGACCAATTTGTTTAGGAATACTGCCTAATTAAGAACGCATTAGTTCTAACACAGACGTACACACACGTGCAGACAATCATAAACACAGGTGTATATATGCATGCGTATATATATGTATGTACGTATGTATGTAAGTCTATATATGTAAATAAATATACACATGTATATATATATGTGTGTGTGTGTATGTGTGTGTATTCTTTTTTTCAAAATGTACTCAACTTGATTTCAGCATTGTTTTAATTTTGAACCCATATTTTTGTTGTTTTACTTCAGTTCAGAATCATTTCGCCGTTTCGGGTTTTCATTTTTCTTCCGCTTTTCTTTTATTACACTTCCGCTATGGCGATGTAGAACGCCTGTTGAATTAGCGCCGAAGTTTATTTTTTTTATTTTTTATTTTGTTAACTATTTCCGTGAGAACTTTATAGAGTTCGAAATGCGACACCAAAATCGGACAGGAAGTTCAATATATCCAGAAATGAATGTTTTAAAAAATTAAGTCTTAAGTCAATTTCAAAATAGAATAGAGTTCAACAGAGTCTGCGTTGGATTTAAATATTAATGAAAATGACGACTGGAAGAATGAAAAGAACCGAGAAAGAAAGAATGTGAACCAATCTTCGAAACAATAATAATTCCTGATAGAAGGAGAAACGGAAAATGGACCCCGTACAGACTTGAGTTTCTCAACGTGAGGCGTAGCTATATTTTGTTGAGGGGCGTTGGACTTTAGAATGAGGCGTGAGAAAGTAAAAAAGAAATATAACTAATAATAAATTTTCATTCAAACTTATTTTTGTGCGTACGCTTACATACATACATACATACATACATACATAAGAAAAGTACAGATACATACATATACATACAAACACATATACATTCATGCATGCATATATACATACATGTTTGTATATATATATATATACACATGTATACATACATATATACATATATATATATAAGCATACATACACATACACATATATATATATAAATATATATACACACACACGCATATATACATACAATACTGGGTACGTCAAAATCCAGCGACAATTTTCAAGTTGATATCCGAATGATAACTTCAACGTTAGTGCCGTAGAATTTTAATGCATGTTTGAGTGTATATTTGTATGATGTATATGTATTTACACTTATGGATGTGCATGCTTACGCGTATATATTTTCCTGCGGTTTCTTTTGCAAATTTCTCCTTGCCGGAGAAAGGATTGGTTTCGCTTCTAGAAGCGAAGCTGTTTCACTGGAATTTAGACATCAGTAATGGAATTTGTAAGCATTTATGTACGTGTGTACATTTGTTTATATCTTTATTTTTTACCTACTATTTTTTTCTGTCATTGAACTGCGGCCATGCTGGGGCACCGCCTTGAAGGAAATTTAGTCGAATGATTAGACCCGGGTACTTATCTATTTTTCAAGCTTGATACTTTGGCTAACGGTGGAAGGGGGTGGGGGCAAAAACAGACACATAGACGGCAGGCCTCTTCGAGTTTTCGCCTACCAGATCCAGTCACAAGGCCTTGGTCGGCCTGTGGTTAAAGTGGAAGACAATTGCCCAAGGTGCCATGCTGTGCGTTAGGTCCCAGAACCATGCGGTTGGGAAGCGGGCTTCTTACCACACAGCTACACCTATCCCTATATGTACAAATGTATGTATGTATGTATGCATGTGTTTCGTTTCCTGCTTGGACTTTTAAAATTTATTTCGACCGTCCACAGCCTCGATGACTTTTCTTCTCCCTTTGCTAATTGACGATTCACCCTTGAAATTTCTTGAGGGTAAACTATTCCTTTTTTTCTCCCAGCTATCATGGCGAACTGCAGCGAATGGTTTAGAGGCTTATTTCTTTGGATTACTGTACCTGTGTATGGATATGTGAGTGCATGTATATATTTTGGCATTTATTTATATATCTATGCATGGCAACGTCTGTGTGAGTATACGAGATGGGATCAAAAAGTTCGGTTTTTTTTTGCTATGGTAACGAAGATAATGTGCGCGGAATGAAACCGGTAGGCACATATTGACCTTGCACTCTTTCTCGTATGTACACACTAAGTTATAACGTTCTGTCTCACTTCCCTTGGAAGTAAAGTGTGTAGAGTGTGGTCTTCTCGAAAAGGAGATCGGGTTTCAGCTGCACCGGATCTCCTTTGTTGTGTCGAGGAAGACGAAAAGTTTTTCAAAACGGTCATAGCGAGTCAATGGCTATGAACCCAAATCAAGGCTCAGGCTCCGTAGTGGAAAACATCAAAATTTTAAGACGTTGAAGTAATCCTAGGGACAGCGACGAGGAGTCCCAGGAATGCTTCCATAATTGCACATGACGCAGGATAACGTACGTGGTTTGAGATGGAGACTTCTCTAACGGAGGCTGCATGACCAATTGATAAGTCTTACAGTTTTCACTTTATAGCAGCATCACCAATACTTTTTGATCAGATCTTCTATATATGTGTAGACCAAAATTTGTGTGTGAGTACGAGGTGGGGGTGGGGGTGGGGGGTTCTTTGCTTCTGTGTGATATATGAAGTATCCCCAGATGTAATTAAGATCTGCAACGCAAGAGTATATTGTTTATTTCTTGCTAAATATAGACAGTAATTGAACATCAATGGAATTCGATTAACTATCGATATTTACTTACAGAAAACACACCACGTTTTTGAGTTCTTAAAGATACATATTGTGTGACAAGGAGGCTGCTGTTCCGTCCGTAACGGCTGTGTTTAAATCAAATAGATTCTGATTGTGTTGAAAAGAAATTTGGAAAAAATATATATCCAATCCTTAACTTGTATCTTTCCTGGTGTGAGCGGAGTAAAAACGTGATAAGTTTTTTAGCGGTAAATATGGGAGGAAGAAGTTATATGAAGTGAATATAGATTCACTTGTTAAACCTTGTGAGAGGAGATTTATAAACGGGTATATATGTTTATGGCTTCGTGTATTACTGTGTATGTGGTGTGTGTGTGTATAATTGATATATATATATATATATGTATATATATATATATATATATGCATGTGCGTGTAGATGAAAAATCATAGAGTGGTAAATATACGTGTTTATATATACCCATCGCATATAAATAAATGTATATAAATACGCACACACACTCATATATATATATATATATATATATATACATACAGTTATATATATATATCTGTATATGTAAGTATGTATACACACACTTATCTATGTATCTCCCTATCTATCTGTGTTTATGCGTATGTTTGTATGTATATATGAATGTGCATGTCTGCTTACGTGTTGGTATGTGTGTATGTGCGTACGTGTTGGTAATCTTTATCTTCTTTCGACTGTGTATAAATCATATTTACCTATATATATAACTATATACATACATACATATATATATATGCATATATTCATGTATATACATATGTATGTTTATATATATATATATATATATATATATATATATGTATATATATATATGTGTGTATGTAAGTATGTATATATGCATGTATGTATGCATGTATGCATGTGTAGGTGTTTGTATGTTTGTGTATGTATACGAATGTGGCATTATCTACACATAACAGTCTTGGAGGTTGATTTGCTGGCGAAATAATATCAGCGTCACAATAGGAATTTGTAAAGAAAACTTAACATATTTGCTCCAACTTTACTAGTCTGTTTCTATAGAATGGCCGCTCTATAATGGGAAATCTATGGACCAAACATAAATGCTGTTTTTATTATATTACATCCACAATCAAAAAGAGAACATTTATAGATTTATGTCTCCTCCTCTGGGACTATGAGATTTTCTTTTAGTCGTTTCTAGAAATTATCCTGTTTGGCTGCGAAGAAATAATACATGATTGTGTTGGAAGCATCAGTAAAGAAACGGTGCCATCTTGGAAGTAATTAAATATTTGGCTACGTCTTTCAATGAAATGGTTTCATTGAACAATGGCTATTCTACTTACTAATAGTAATTCTGTAAAGAACCCCTGCAAATTCCCTTTGTGCTTCATTTAAAGCAATACCAGTGGAAAACGATATAGATTTATTGGAATTAAAATGTTATGAAGATCTTTGGTTCCTTGTTTGTTCTAAACACAAGGCACTGATTTTCTAAAGTATGGAAGTACATACTTAAGAATGTCAGACGATTTTCAATAGGGAAGAAATTACAGACCAACAAATAAAACGGTTGGCGGAAAGCAATATGGAGACGCCTTTCAGGAAAATTGCCCATACAAATCGATATTCAAACTCGACGCAAGATTTATTTCTTCAGCGGTTTTTCTCATTCTCCTAAAATGAACCATATTAATTTTCGCCTGCATCCCTCTCTAGTTATTCAATAGAAAACTTTTCTTTGTATTTATAAACAACGAAACAACCATGCGATAATTTGCATCTCGAAAAACTATCACAAATTGTAGACTAATAATTTTAAAATCAATCTTATATAAATTTATGCTAACGATATTGCTTTTTGTTATTTTTTTTCGGTTTATCGATATTTAGCTCTATAATTCAGTATGTAATCTTTAAATGAAAAGCCTCTCACCATTAACTACTATAAACGTCTAATTAAGGTTGTCATTAAAATCTAGTATGTTTGTATTACATACAGTTTAACACGTCTACTGTATTTACACTCTATGGAGAAAATGATACACGCATACTAACTACTTAAGGACGAACTTCCCCTGGCATCCAGGAGAATAGATTTTCTGTTGTCAGTTTATTATTAAATTACTATTCCGCCTAATATTTTTTCTATAAAATCTTATACTCTCTCTTACCAGTCGATATGCTTATCTCTACTTCCAGCGCTCTAAGGATGACCTCGAATAAGATCGAAATTTACACAGAGTTATCATTGTACTGTAGTATACTAGAATCATTCTCGATTCTGTTCTGTTCTAAATTAAATCTAATAATATGTATAAATCCAAAGAAGGATTGCTTCCTACCTAACAGCATTAAAATTACACTTTTAGATAATTCTTTTCTTCATTAAAATAAACCATTTACTTTTAATTAGTAGAAATGTCTTCACTAAATCAAAATTATTAGCGCTTAATATGCCGTCATTTATGCGGTAGACATCCACATGTATAATTTTTAACCCTTCTACCTGTTAAAGAAATAAATGAAATAGTAACGTAATTACAGATTTGATATCATTTTTGAATCCTTTTTTTTAAAATTATTCCTGTCTTGTGTCTTGGGAATTATTCCACGGCACGGCTTCTTGAGAAAACCAATTTTATCCCAGTCTAGAGTACTTTTTCTGCCACATCTGGTCTGATTTACGAGACGATCTTCTCTTTAATACACTATTTGTAGCAAATAATGCACAGCAATATTCTCTCTTACTTTTCATTAATAAAATGGAATGAAAAACTTTTTTATTTCCTCTTTCGAGCTGTATGTTTTAATAATATCCAACGAAATATCTAAATACTTTACAAGGGACTCACTATTAACTGATGTGATTTCATATCAGCATTCAAACTATTCCCTCTTATTAAATATTCCATTAATTTCCTTTTCATCGCAGGTCACCAAACGCACTTGATGTTTGCCATTTTCTTTTTTCACTGTCTAAATAATAATTCATTTCTCTGCAATTAAGCTACTGAACCAAAATATTAAATGGCGTTAGAAATTGCTGTGTAATTATTATTATTATTGTTGTTGTTGTTGCTGTTGTTATTCATATTTCATTCCATGTTTCTGTTTGCTATAATTCACTGAAATTGTTATTAATTTTCCCCAGTCTTAATGTACATATGTTGCCACCGTTCTTTAGTTTCATAAATTGATTTTCGTGTACCAATTTGGTTCCTTTCTCGACTGATTTCATCTTCGCAATTAATTATTTGCTCAACGCAAAGTAGCAATAACACAACACAGCAACAATGACAGCAGAAGTAAGTACAATGACAACAACACCAACAACAATAACAACAACAACAACCACAACGATGACAGCAATAGCAACTACTATATCAAGAACAGCAACCACTTTAACACCAAAACCGAAAATGTAAATGTCTAAATATGAATAGAATTTAGAAAAGTATGTCTCCCATCCAAACACATTTCAATAAAATAAATATAACAATATGTCTGAAATTATTATAATCATAATATTATTCTAAGCCGACGTTTATGGCAAAATAAGGAATCACAAGAATGGTTTCACATTTTGGAAATATTTCCCAAAATATTTTCTCATTATTTACCTCACGAAACCCAGGTGTGTGTTAATTAGTCAAAAAGTACTTAATGTAATTGATTTCAAAAAAGCTATTAGCTATATAAATACAATCATATAATAAATGAAACAATATTGATCAATGGTTAGTTATTATTAAAAGACATCGGGAGTCTGTTGCAAATGTATTTCAGTATTATGAGGCCTCCTTAGCGAATTGATGCTACCGTACTAATCGAAATAATGATAAAATAGTTAACTAATTAAATGCAAAATATTGTATGCAAGTAGCTGTGAATAATTAGCATATTTAAAAGCCATGGCTCAATGAAGGAAATGACTCAGTGATGCCATCTGCATGAGACACAGTAGTTAAGATTGTGTAGTTACTAGTTTATATAATTAATATCAAATCACATCATATATTACTTAAGATTTCAATCTATTCAAGGAGATCATGAGTTCTGATGTCGCTGTTTTTGTTGTTGTTGCTTGTGGTGTTTGATCATTGACTAAAGCGACTAATGATCAAAGACTTTGAGATTGCCATCATAAATCTTTTGAAACATAGAATATGTCTAGGAATGACAACATTATCCTTGATAAATGCATTTTCTCCTTTTGAAGACAGTATGGTTTCGTGTTCAGTGAGATATGGCTGCTATTTCTAGGAGGTAGAACCTCTACGCAGATACTCGTTTGGTCGCTTAAGAGATTAATCTGTTGTGCTTTGTGGTAAGAGACCTTATCTAGAACCTTTCTACGTAAGAGAGAGATCTTTGAGACAAGCCTGATTATGATTGATTAAATGATCAAAGAGAGACACAGCTAAAGGGAAATCAAAGCAACTCTATGTGATATCTTCTACTTTATTCTTCCGGTACAGCAGAATAGAAGGAAATTCATCTTGTGTAATAATTAAATGTTATTTCTCTTTAAAAGTTCCCACAAAGGATGAAAAACAAATAGAAGTCGGATCAATATGTGTTCCTACTTTTTTGTTCGAAAGAATTAAGAAACATTTACAATAAAGCAGAATAAGACACTAATTTGGCTACGGATTTGGTAGGAATAATGTAATAGAAAGCCGCCAATTTCATGCATAACCAACTACAGATTTCATTTGGTTTGTTCTTATAGCTGCAGGAAAAACTGTCGTCTGCAATGTTTGCTGAGTCACAAATAATGACAGAAGGAAGAAAAAATAATAAAGCGAGTAATAATGAAAATAATACGAATGATGATAACAATGATGACAGAAGTAGTGGTAGTAGAGGTAGTGGTGATAGTAGTAGTAGCTTCTGTTTAGAAACTGACCGCACTGTTGAAGCAAGGAGACCGAACATGATCGTAGAGGATACAAAAAGGCCAACAGAAAGTGTAAGATCATAGACACTTTGCAATACTGTGTAATAATGGTCTGGATATGAAAGGAATTGAGAAAAATAAGAGAAATATCAAGATTTTCCCAGAGAGATGAAGAGGTTGTCGAAAAAGACATTGACATTATTCCAATGGGAATTGGTGCAATTTGCACAAAACCCAAACTGCTTGGATATTGGAACAGAGGCACGGACTGTGGATCTGCAGAAAAGTGTCAGCCTATTCTCTTCAGGAATACTAAGGAATATTCATGTGATTTATCACCAAATTGCAGAATAATATTCCTACTAAATTAGCAATACTAATAGTGATAATAATTCATTCTAGCATAGGCACAAGGCCTGAAATTTTGGAGTAGGTTTCAGGTCGATTAGATCCACTCCAGTCGGCGGAATTTGAACTCGGAACGAAAAGACAGACGAAATGTCGTTAAACATTTTGATCGCCGAATAATAATAATAGTAATAATAATAATAATAATAATAATAATAATAATAATAATAATAATAATAATAATAATGATAATAATAATAATAATAATAATAATAATAATAATAATAATAATAATAATAATAATAATAATAATAATAATGATAGCAAGGTATGAAAAGCGCATTAGATTCTTCAAGGACAACATGTTAAAAATAACCCTAAAAGTTTTTACAGGAAGATAGGGAAAATACCTTTTACAGTAAAGACTCTTCCATCAAAAGAAGAAGTGCAGGAATTTTGGAATAAAATTTGGACAGAGTGAGAAAACAGGCCCCTTCCTATGACTTTACCGAGGAGAATTAAGAATGTACTCGTAATAAAATTAAATAAGGGAGCATCATTAAAGTCATGAATGCACGGTCTATGCCAATACTAAGTTACTCTGCTCACTTTGTGAAATAGACAAAGATCGAGTTGCAGAACTATAAGGCTGCTAACAATGCTCTCTCGCCTGAAAGCAACATCAACCGTGTCTGTCTGCTAAGAAAGGAATGTAACAGAGGATTGCTAAACGCAGAAGACACTGTTAATACTGCGGCGCTGGATCTGAAGAATTATATCGTGCGGAGTAAAAGAGAACAATACTATCGGCCGTCAGAGATACCCAAAGTGTTACTGAAACAGTGAGAGAATTCAAAGAGAAAGGGAAGGACAGCAGAACAAACAAATAAAATGCAATGGAACTGCATGGCCAATTTATGCAAAAAACTGAAAATGTTGGAAGTGATACCTGTTGCATTTAGTCAACGGACGGGAACTTGAAACGAGAGACTGAAATGCTAATTATAGTCACTCAGGAACACGCCCTTAGAATGGCAAAATTCGACAAAACTCAGTCAGACAACAAATGTAGAATCTTTAGGAAAAGAGACGAAAGTATCAATCACGTTTTAAGTGGGTGCAGTATAGTCGCACAAAATGAGTATAAGCGCAGGCATGACTGTATAGGCAAAGGAGAGCATTGGGGTGTTAGCTGAGTGTATGGCTTTAAATAACACAAAAGTGGTATGAACATGAACGAGAGGCTATACTAGAAAATGAGAATAACAGTATGTTTGAGGACTGGCCATGCTACTGAAGCAAGCTGGTTAATATAATCATAGAGGAGAAAAAAAAGAGCAAGATTGTAGATTTTGAAATTCCCTATGATAGCAGAATCGATACCGAAGAAATTAAAAAAATTGAGAAATATCAGGAAATAAGGGTTTGAAACTGAAAGAACTTGGTATAATAATCGGGTTGGAAGGGTGCTTGAGTAAAAAAAAAGATGCAACATATTATGGGATTTTTCAATTCAAACGGATAAGAATAATTAACCAATTAAAATAATAAACAAGGGAAAGCGAGTTTGCCCAATGATTGATTCAACATGTCCGTTTGATTCCAGAATTGTAAAGAAAAATGAAAAAGTAAAAAATACTATCCCTGTAAATTTTAAATAACGAGATTTTGGAATATGAAAACCGTAAAGGTTGCGCCTGTAATAATTGGTAAATTAGAGAGAGTTAGTAATGATTTAGACAAATGGTTAAAGGAGATTGCAACGGAATATCCTGTAAAGATTCTACAGAAAGTTTGCCTCTTAGAAAAGATTTTCAGGAGGATTTGAGCATTTGAAAGATTATCGAAAATTTGAGGATACCTACGAGGTAGCATGAAGACGTTCGCGGATTAGTTCTGTAGCGCACCAATCGATGGCAGCACACAGTTGCACGCGCAGTGGCCTTCATAACGCAGGCATTCGGCAAAAGCGATCGGATCTGTGGGACACGAAGCGTTGCATTCGACAATGCACCCTGCCACCAAGCTCCCCTTACCCGCGAGTTACTCGCCGAAAACAACCAGTTATCGCTTCTGCACCCTCCCTAATCGCCAGATTTAATACCTGCGGACTTCCATTTCTTCCCCAAGATGAAAATGCAGCGCACAAATTGCTGTTTCATTGTCGTTGTCGAGATCCAGATCTGGAAAATGACTTCCAGGCCAGATGCCAAAAGTGGCAGGAAAGCAGAGACCGTTGTATTGCTCATCAAGGTGACTATTTCGAAGGAGAGGATTTTGAAACGTAGGTAAATAATAGTCACTAAACATAACTAGTCCTCGAACTTTTTTGATATCATCACGAACAGTTATAGATAATAGCTTGCTACCCACATAAAATTTACCAGGAATAAGAACAAACCGGTATCAAATCGAATAATGATAATGATGATGATAATAATAATAATAATAATAATAATAATAATAATAATAATAATGATGATGATGATGATGATAATGCTAACAACAACAACAATAATAATTTTTCCTCTTTCTCTGGCCTACCAATATATACAGTACATATCTCTGCCCTAGGTATCAGGAAGACACTCGGCAAGGAATGGAAACAGGATTGAAAGAATGTTACGATAACAATAATAATAATAATAATAATAATAATAATAATAATAATAATAATAATAATAATAATAATAATAATAATAATAATACTCACTCAAACCCATCCAAACAGGAGTACCACCACCCAAATAACATCCAAAACAAAAAACAAAAAATGAGAAAAGATCTGTCGATTCTTAATGAAATCAGCAAACAATCAACGCTACTGAGCAACAAAAAGAAAACAAAAATACTCCGCAAATATAACATCACAGAGAAAGATTTACCTGAGATAAAAGAAAAGCTGAAGCAAGATATCCTTGCCAAAGCACAAAGGATCCGCCGGTACGAGAAACGCCAGCGCTTCTTCGAACAAAACAAAAAGTTCAACTCCAACCCGAAAAAGTTCTACCAAGAACTTGGCAAAAATAAAATAGAAGTCACTGCAGCACCAACGGCAGAAGAATTGGAAGAATTCTGGAGAGAAATATGGTCGGCGAACGAACAACCCAAAAAAAGGAGTATCAAAATAACAAACTCGGCATCTGAACAACTTTGGACCCCCATAACAACTGAAGAGGTCACCCAGGCACTGCAAAGACTAAGCAACTGGAAGGCACCTGGGCATGACAAGATCCCCAACTTCTGGTTGAAATATCTAACAGGAATGCACAAAAAGCTGGCTGAAAACTTTAACAACATACTAGCAGAGCCAGAGACAATGCCTGAATGGCTCACGAAGGGGAAAACCATCTTAATTCCCAAATCAAATGAGACAGCAAAACTAGAAAACTACAGACCAATAACCTACCTCCCTACAATGTTCAAGGCATTTACTGCAGTGATATCGCAAAGGTTGAACAAGCACCTGGACGAAAACAAACTGTTCCCAGAAGAGCAGAAAGGATGCCGCAAAGGCTCATATGGCTGTAAAGATCAACTAATGATTAATAAAGCCATAACTGAAGACAGCCACAGAAAGAAGAAAGGCCTCAGTATGGCCTGGATTGACTACAAAAAGGCGTTTGATAGCATCCCCCACACATGGATCCTCGAAACACTAGCCATTAACAAAGTAGCACCAACAATCATAAAATTCATAGAGCACTCTATGAATAAATGGCAAACAGTTCTACACCTCCAAACAAAAGAGGGACTCATGAAAACCAAAGACATCCCCATTAGAAGAGGAATATTCCAGGGAGACACGCTCTCTCCACTCCTTTTCTACTTGGCACTGTCACCTCTATCTGATATACTAAATAGAACTGGATGCGGATATAAATGTTACGGCAAAACGATCAGCCACCTTTTATATATGGATGACCTAAAACTATACGCTGCAAATGGCAAACAGCTGGAAACACTATTAAAGACAGTTCACGCATTTACCAAAGAAATGGATATGAAATTTGGATTAGAAAAATGCGCCAAAGTAACCATGAAAAGAGAAAAACTAGTTAAGAGTAACAACATCACACTAGATAAAACCAATGAAATAAAAGAATTAGACCAAAGCCAAACTTACAAATACTTAGGAATCCATGAACTAGATAAGACACAACACACACAAATGGAAGAGAAAATAAAAAAAGAATATTATAGACGAGTTAGATCAATACTAAAAACAGAGCTCAATGCTAAAAACAAGATAATAGGTATTAACACTTTAGCTGTCCCAGTTATAAGTTACAGCTACAATATCCTTAACTGGACACGAAATGAACTGACCAAAATAGATAGGGAAACTAGAAAAATAATGACAAGATCTAGGATGCATCACCCAAAATCTGACATAGAAAGACTGTATATGCAACGTATAGGAGGTGGTAGAGGACTTATACAACTGGAAAACTACTATAAAATAACCACCATAGGACTGCAAAAATATCTACTTCAGAAGGAAGGAAAACTGATATAAATAGCAGCAAAACACGAGCCAAACAAAAAACTCTTCTCAGTATTTAAGGAAGCTGAAAAAATACAAACAAGAAATCATACCACCTAATAAATATGAAGGAGAAGAAGATGAAGAAACAACAAAAGCTATAAAACAAATGAAATCCAAACTAAAAATAGAACAGCAACGAACCATGATAAAACGATGGCAAGAAAAGCCCCTTCATGGTAAATACTGGACTAAACTAAATGCAAAAGAAATAGACAAAGAAAAATCCCAGCAATAGTTGAGAAGCTCAGGACTCAAAGCAGAAACAAAGGGATTTCTAAGACCAAAGCCTCCCCACCAGAAATTACCAAAAACATGTAATGAAAAGAAATATAACAAGCAACTGCAGAATATGTGGAGATGGACAAGAAACAATAAATCATATTATCTCTAGCTGCCCAGTCCTGGCTAAGAAGGAATATATTCACAGACATGACAGAGTTGGAACCTACATACATTGGAAGCTATGCCAACATTATGGAATAACAACAGAAAAAAGATGGTATAGGCACACACCAGAAAATGTCACAGAAAACGAGAAAGCAACCATACTCTGGGATATGCCGATACACACAGATAGAGAAATTATGGCCGACAGGCCAGATATAGTTGTCAGAGATCATGAGGAAAAAAATGCTTTCTAATTGATGTATCAATACCGGCAGATAACAACGTGTCTCTAAAAGAAATGGAGAAACTATCAAAATACAGAGACCTGGAAATAGAGGTAACCAGAATGTGGAATCTGAAAACAGAAACTATTCCTATCATAGTAGGTGCATTAGGCATGATAAAAAAATATTCAGACAAATACATAACAAAAACACCAGGACTTACAAACACATATAACATACAGAAAATTGCACTATTAGGCACTGCACACATCCTACGCAGAACACTTTCCATACAATAACCATTAGAGCATCACAACAAATCACAGCACATACCCAAGGCACACAGAGCTGTGCTCGGTAGTGAAGTGAAAGCACGCTATAAAAATAATATATACTACTGAATAATAATAATAATATAATAATAATAATAATAATAATAATAATAATAATAATAATAATAATAATTATTATTATTATTATTATTATTATTATTATTATTATTCTTCTTCTTCTTCTTCTTCTTCTTCTTCTTCTTCTTATTATTATTATTATTATTATTATTATTATTATTATTATTATTATTATTATCATTATATCAGTCCAAAGCAAAACATGATATTTGAACCTATTAACGCCTCTAATATTCAAATTATTTTAACTAACTTTGTTTCTTTTAACTAATTTTATTGGCAAGTGTAGTGCATGGAACCATCATTGGTTATAAACGCTACAGAGAAACTATTATAAACTTCGTTTCTGTGGCGGGTTTTTATCGTGTTTACAGAAGGCTTTTCTCATTTGACAAACATACGAAGACTTGCAAATGGCAATAGAGAAAAGTTACAAAGCTACTAGAAGTGGTTGATTTACTAAAACAAAGTATATTAAACTAACGTGTGACATCAGGGAATTACATTAGAAATGCGCATTTAGGAGTTGAGGAAATGATTAAGATATAATACTAAGAAATGAAGAATAAAATGAAAAAAATATTACAATGCGAAAGTTCTGATAACGTTAAAAATACGGAACTGAATGCTAGAAATGAGAGAATTGGTATAAATATAGTGGATTAAAGTATCCTTGTTATAAACAATAGCCTACATAACCGGAAGTTAAGTGAATTGAAGAAGTTATACAGAAAAGTTTGGAAACGACTGAGATTGTTCTGAAACCGATATCACAAATCTAATATAAATATGAAATACCTATTCCGTTGAGACTGTGTCTTATACAAATAGAAATTATTAGTCACATTTAATTCCTCTGTGATTATGATAACAAAAGGACAAGATTCCGGGTTTAACATTGATGAACTTTGAAGCGGTTTCCAGATTTTAAACCTATTATAGTAAAACCTCCAATGTAAATGTTGTAAGCAAATTTTCAGGAAGACATTCTAACGAGGTTTCTATAATTTTGGTTCTATATTATTTCAAATAGACTTAGTATTGCAGCTGAAAGTTCACATTAATCTGACCTTCGCAATTGGCTTAATTACATTTGCCAAAGCTTTGTATAGGCATGATTGTCACCACATCCAAATTAATACTTGACCTAACTCAGTAGATTTATGCTTAGGCAAGAAATAGTTTTTTCTCAAATAAACGGTGTGCAAACGTTACACGATCAAATAACTTCTGTGTCAGCTGTGGGTTAATAAACTGATTAAAAAAGCGAAACCAAATTAAATAAAAGAAATTAAACGGTGTGATAAAATAAGAGAGAGAGAGAGAGAGAGAGAGAGAGAGAGAAAGATAAAGAGAGACAGAGACAGAGAAAAAGAAAGAGAGGGAAAGAAGGAGGGAGGTGGAGGGAGATACAGAGAAAAGAAGACAGAGAGGGAGGTAGAACGGAGGGAGAGATTGAGGGGCAGAATGAGGTTTCATTTAGAAAAGACCGAAATATCGATTGGGACGACGGCAGTGTTAACATAGAGCCAGACATTTTGAATACATCCCCTCTATTATACAGCGACTGGAAATTACATAGGTTAAGGTGATACAGCATTGTAAATTGAATGCGACAATTTTATTCAAGTAAGTTTCTAAATTTCGTGTATGTAGCAAGTTGTTGCGAGTAAATTATTCAGACAGCAAACTGATAGCATCACCATAAAACCAATTAGAAAAGGAAAAATGCTGAGTAACGAAGAAGACGAAAAAATATATAAACGAGATGTTTTGAAATATAGTCAATTAGCAAAGAAAATGTAGTGAGTTTTAATGAGAAAGGAAGCAATTAGATCGCCAATGTAATATTTTTGAAATATTCTTAACACACATTTTAGTAGCAATTTAAATAACAAGTCTAGACTGATGTCTTAGTAAAGTACGTGATTTTTAGGCAAGATAAGCACAATTACCAATTCATTTCGTGGATTGGTTAAAACACATCAACAAAGAAACAGAAGCAAAACCAAAATACCGATTCGGGCGTTTCACAGAAAAAAGTATAATGAACAAGCGTAGCAATAAACATCCATATTAACACCTTGTTGAATTCATTATTTGTTAGTTACTGACTCAAAGGAAGAATAAATATCACCTGTTATTTTTAAAGATGCTATTTAGGATATATTTCTTTGGTTATCAAGGTAAAATAAGGAATGCAAAATTTTCTTGGCACCAAGAAATTTATATCCACACATCCAACAGATTTTCACCATTATTTCCAAGAAGCTTCTAGTTTTTGATTCTGTAGAAAAGTCAGTCAAATGACAAGACATTATTTCAACGTTTTCTGATTACAAAACTGACTTTTGAAATAATAAGCTTCGATAACTTTCTAGCGAACTTTTAGCTGCTTAAGCTTTTCATAGGAGGGATTAATCGGGATTGGTTGCTAATCCTTCAATTTATTACTAATCTACAACTGCCATAACTGAATATTATGCTTACATAAACACGATCCTTCTAAGCAAGGATTAAACGGGACACGTATAAGATTAAAACTAACATCGCCTATTTGAAATTTATCTATTCTGTGTCATAAACGAGAGATTATGTTAAAATTCTATGGTTGAACACTATACGTGTACTTCCTAGTTTGAACGGTTTCAATATCACCACATTCTTCAGTGGACCATTCTACCGGATAAAATAAATACTATTCTATATTTAAGGGATGAGGAATTATATACATTATTTACATAATTTATTTTTATTTAAATTTGACGGATATTTGTCCTCCTTTTGTTGGTTATTAACACAACGTTTCGGCTGATACACCCTCCAAGACACTTGATGAAGGCCGGAGAGTATATCAGCCGTTAACAACAAACAAGATGAAGTCAAATATCCATCAAATGTAAATAATATAAATAATGTAAAATAAATAGTACTCCCTTATAGTTTCTTTTATTTGTTTCAAACATTGAACGGCAGCAATTATGTGAAAAGCCTCAAAGGATTAGTCAGACAAATCGACCACACTAAATGTCTTGTACTTATTTTATAGTCTTCATTTGGTGAACCGTAAAGTAACGGAGCGTAAAGAAAGCAATAATGATTGCCAAACGGTGATGATAACCACACAAATGCACGCACCTGCATATAAACATATATACCCATATAAACATACATATACACAGGTATTTACATAAAAGTATGTGTGTGGTTGTATGTGTGTGTGTGTATGATGAGTTCCTACAGAGTTTCTGTTTTCGATTTTCACTTAGAAAGCTTTGGTCATCTCGGAGCCATGATGGGAAGAGTTTACACTAACGAATCTAATTGTAATTGGAACCCCCAGTGATGGAATCACATTCTGGGAGTTAGGCATATTTTCAGGTTCATGAGGCTGCGATTAAAAAGGGGCATATTTATCTCGCCCCTCCTTAATTCTTCTGTCCCTCTGCATCTACCTCTCTCTCTCTCTTTTCTTCCCACGTGACCGGCGTTCGGCCAAGCCTGATCTTTCTATTTTGGTCTGGTCGTTGTCCGTGCAACATCGATATTCCTCCCTGTGCCTGTGAAATCCTCTATTTCTACCGTAAGGTTTTATTTCCACACACTCCAGCTTCATTTTATTCGTCCTTATTCGAAAGACACCTGTTGTTATGTTCTGTTACTATTATTGTTGTATTTGGGTAACATTGTCCGTCTTCTTTCCGTTCTTGTTTTTTGCATACATTCGCTGCATTTTACTAGGGAATCTAATGCTCTTAGCTTAGTTTTTCCTTGGGGTTGGCCAGATTGTAGCAATCTCGAGTATAATCAGCCGAAATTGTGAAGATAATTTGGTACTCGACTGAGGAAAGAAAACTTCGAATGACCCGTCCCTGTTTTCATTGTATCTGGATGTTTTGTTGTCCTATTTTTGCATCACCTAACTGTCTGGATGTTTTGCGTTCTTGTTCCATTTTGTATTTTATATATGTATGTGTGTGTGTATATATATATATACATATACATATATATGTATATATATATATATACATATACATACACACACACACACACACATACATATATATATATATATAACTCGAACTTTAGGCTATCTACACTGTTGGATTCCATTGTAATATCAAAATTCTTCAGGTGTAGACAATCCAGGTTTCACAATGGCAGAAGCGTTGTGTGTTTAGAGAAGAGTAAAGCAAATTTAAATTAGACAAAAAAAACTTAAACTCGTCTTAAAGAATTTCTTTGTCCTCTCATTCGGATTGTACATACACACACACACACGTACACACGTGTATATGACGTGTTCACACAATTTTCCTCTGCCAATTTCACTCCTGAAGGACAGGTCAGCTCGAGGCTACAATAGTCAGCCCTTGTCCGAGGTGTCATGCAGTGACATCGAAGCCACAAATACAAGGTTGTGAATCTAATTTCCCTAACTACTAACCCATTCTTGTGTCTGAATTTCTAATTAACAATAATTTTGTTGGCTTCCAACTATTGCTCAATTACTGGTTTGCTGATCAAAACCTTTCCAGCTGTGACCATTCCGTATGTCCATACATGAAAACCTGCATTGTTGGACAGTGGACAACAATCTAATTAATTTTTAGGACAGTCAATGTATGATCGGAGTTTTATTTGACTTCTAATTCCAAGAGGCTGAGTGATTAGAGCATCCTTTGTAGGCATTCAGTTTCAGAGAAATGTTCTCTTGTTGTTCACCTTGTTTTACGCTCATACTTGACAGAAAGGGAAGCATACAACCCCTAATGAGCAGACGACACAGCAGTTATACCGAAACCACTACTGCTGCTTGCACCACCGCCGCCGTGATTACTACCACTGATACATATTTCTTTATTACCCACAAGGGGCTAAACATAGATGGGACAAACAAGGACAGACATAGGTATTAAGTCGATTCCATCGACCCCAGTGCGTAACTGGTACTTAATTTATCGACCCCGAAAGGATGAAAGGCAAAGTCGACCTCGGCGGAATTTGAACTCACAGCGTAACGACAGACGTCACCGTCACCATCACGCAACCTCCACTGCTACTACAACGCCTTGACCACTGCAAACGCCACTACCACCACCTACCATATTATGTATCGGTGCCAGCGTACGACCATCAAAAAGCGTAGAAACTTCCAGTCACGAGAACTGGTTAAATGACTAAATATCATTGAGCAGATACAGAGGTGTGGATGTATGTCGGGTCCAGAGGTTGGTAGGGAGAATTTAAAGGTGGTGCGTTGAACGAGGACGCTGTGATATATTTAAAGAGCTGGACTGATGCCATTAATACACTCACAGATGTAATTCAATGTAGCTTCCAATGGAAACTTTGATATCGTTATTATAATGAAGTTACAACATGGCTGCCGTTAGTTAACGCTAAATGTTACTGCAGTCAGTGAAACCAACACAAGATTCTCTTTGGCGTTTGGTTCATTACTGCCAGATCTCTTCCTGCACTAGCATGCCACAAGCATGTTTATATTAATCAATC
>NC_043013.1:53518425-53525925 GCF_006345805.1 Octopus sinensis | reverse complement strand
ACCATAGCTATATGAATTCCGATCGTCGGAGATAATGAAATCCGCCATGTTGTGGTCTGCGCTGTTAATTTTACATAAAATTAAAACCTTTCATTGCTAAGAATGATGAGAAATAATCCAGATTTATAATGAACGGATCAATTATTTTTTGTTGTAGACAATAAGGACCAGAGTATATATACATAAAACAACGCGGAATTCCGGATACGGTTACCTTGCCTACTAGAAGAAGCAGCAACATGTAGTTTAAACCATGCCCCGTGGCCTTGTTGACATCACGTAATATATATCTAATATAGAAAATATGTGAATATATAATATGGCGTGCACGGTTGGATTTTCTCTAAAAATGTAGCGACCATATTGATTAAATATTCAACCAATAACCCTCTACCTTATTCTGCAACTGAAGAAAATAAATGAGTTTCAGAGATGTTATGAGTGATACAGAAAGGGTTGTCATATTTGGAATGTCCTGGATTATAAGTATTGTGGATCATAACTAACCTCGGACTTAAAATAAACAGCGAAACCACCAGCAGTAATACCAGTAACATGCATCAATGGGATTGCCACCTACTGAATAAGTAGAAGTAGCAGCCAAATATTTCTGAAAATACATCTTCCCATCTCTCTGTCTCTCTTTCTTTTTCTCTCTCTGAACTCAGTTATGGCTGTAAGACGTGACATGAACAGCTGCAACAGAGACAACGAAGCCATGACCAATAAGAGGGACAGAGATCACCGCAAGTCATTTGACAGTGTCCGCACACCAGGGTTCGATTCCACACCTTTGAACAGGGACTTAGCCTCAATATGCGAGGCTTCTGAAGACTGTGGTCAATCTATAGGTGGGAAGGGTTGGTGCTAGAAGGTCGTATGTACGTAATCAGATTTTGGATCCTTACCATTCCTTCACTTCACCCCTACAAATATTCAGATATCCCCCCAATATAATAATGTCACTACATTACAGTCACAAGAACAGACCCAATTCTCCAAACCACTTGCCTTCTTTTTCCCAAACCATGCAAAATATACATATTCATGCAAGTACATATATACACTCACAAACACTTATCCCATCAATTCATACATATATACACACAAACAAACAACTACACATATAAATACATACTGGCCTTCTTACCTATGCATAGATATGTAAAGATGCATGTGTACATATGGGTGACCAGATATCAGCGTAAGATAGCGTCAAGTATTCGGTGAAAGAACACACACACACACACACACACACACACACACACACATATATCCACAAACACACAGAAGGATATTTGCAGCAGAATCGATTGATGCTGTACACCTGACCCAGGAAACAATTAGCCGGCATCGCAGCAATTAATATTGCCAAAGGCCTTTTGATTGCACACCCCAAACCATAATTACGTTTACAGCATACATACGCTCACACACAAACACACGCACGTATTCTCTCCCACCTTCTCTCTCTCAACCGCCTTCTCTCTCTCTCTCTCTTTCCCACACACATGCAACGCAAGTGCACAAACACAGGGCACCCCACTCCACTGACATCGATAAGCAATCGTTCACTCATGCGTGCGTGTCATAGCTCCATATTCTATTGCATGTTTGGCGTCAACCAATTGATATTATATAAGTTTGTGCGTGTATGCACTTATTTCCCTCATTCTCTCTCTCTCTCTCCCTGCTAGTGTGTTGTAGTAGTAGTAGTAGTAGTAGTAGTAGTAGTAGTAGTAGTAGTAGTAGTAGTAGTAGTAGTAGTAGTAGTAGTAGTAGTAGTAGTAGTAGTAGTAGTAGTAGTAGTAGTGGTAGTAGTAGTAGGGTGCGCGTGTATGAGTGTTATTTTTTTTAGTGTTTTCAGAATTTGCCTCAGAAAACATTCCTTTCACAACTACTACCACTACTACTACTACTACTACTACTACTACTACTACTACTACTACTACTACTACTACTGCTCCTGCTGCTGCCACTGCTACTGCCACTACTTCTACTACTGCTGCTGCCCATTATTATTATTAAGGCGAAATGCGTAGCCATATTTCGTCTGCCGTTAGGTTCTGAGTTCAAATTCCGCCGAGGTCGACTTTGCCTTTCATCCTTTCGGGGTCGATTAAATAAGTACCAGTTACGCACTGGGGTCGATATATTCGACTTAATCCGTTTGCCTGTCCTTGTTTGTCCCCTCTGTGTTTAGCTCCTTGTGGGTCGTAAAGAAATGATAATAATATTAATTATTATTATTATTATTATTGATATTATTATTATTATTGCTGTCACTATATAAGTCGGCGAGCTGCAGAATTTTTAGCGCGCTGGACGAAATGTTTAGGAGTATTTAGCCCATCGATACGTTCTGAGTTCAACTTCTACCGTGGTCGACATTGCCTTTTATCTTTTCGGGGTCGATAAAATAAGTATCAGTTGAACACTGGGGTCGATGTAATCGACTCATACCCTCTCCTCAGATTGCTGGCATTGTGTTAAAATTTGAAACCATTATTATTATTATTATTATTATTATTATTATTATTATTATTATTATTATTATTATTATTATTATTATCATTATTTAATCTGCATGCTTGTTACAGGCACTTGCCGAGAGACACCCAGCGTCCTAGGGCGAATGAAGGATAAGAGATGTTACAGTATGACTGAAAGGTTGGGGAGGGTAACTGGCAGGGACAGTAGTGAAATGCTTTCATGTAATACAACACATTTAAATTGATAGGTCTTTTTCTAAAGATGTGGGCAGTGTTTGTCAGCACAATCTTTTCGATTTCTCTGAGACATGGTTCTCCTGGAATATTATTTAGATATTATCACAATACCAAGAACATCTCTGTCGCTATTGACTGGAAAATTAAAGAGTATACTGACACTTTTACCTTCAGCGACTGGCTCAGGTTGATGTTCATACCAGTAAACAGGAGTTCTGAAAATCAGAACTATGTAATGCTTACATATTTTAAATATGTAATATTTACATATTTTCCAATATAAATACTGTCCTACTCTATCGCGACGATTTTTGTATTCGCTTGTATTATTATTATTATTGTTGTTATTATATTATTATTATTATTATTATTATTATTGAGTGAGAGAGCAGTGCATGCCATCAAAGTGACACTGGGGTAAAATATACGAAGCCCAATATACCCATCATGACTACCCGTCTGATAAGGGTACACCAGGCACAAGCGTCACAACCATATGTGCGCGACATATCAAGATAAACAGCACATGACCTTGCAGGTGGGGCCCAGTTAGAATTTTCTTCAGGTTGAGTAGCCCATCCCGCTCAAAAGGTCTCTGAATAAGGGTTGTTTAAGGATATTGAACGAAACACCCATGTTTCCAGAGGTGAATTATTCAAACCCCAAAGAATCCCTGACAACACATGGCTATGATGCTCCCCCACTACTTCTGCTCATGATCAGAGATGCACATATCGTCAGACACTAAGGGACATGCTCAACTGGTTAAGGTCAAACAACTGACAAGCAAATCTGTGTTATTGAGCAGAATATTTGCTGTAGCCCATCTTTTATACCAAGACAAAACAATGTACATGATAACACTTCCAATCAGTTAAGATCAGAAGCCATGGGAGCCACTGCCTGGTACTGCATCAGGGCATTATTATTATTTATTATTATTATATTATTATTATTATATTATTATATTATATTATTATTATTGTTATTATTATTATTATCATTATTATTATCATTATTATTATCATTATTATTATTATTATTATTATTATTATTATTATTATATGAAATCTCACAGCTTATTTTGCTGGATATGATGGAAATTGTCAGCTGTCCACAGCCAGCAGACTAAGGCGACAGTTGTTTACTGGTCATGCTTCAAGAATTCTTGCAAAGAATTCTTGCAGCTTCAAGCAATCATGAGTTTTGTAGGTGTTCTACATTCACACTTGCACTGATCTTTTTCAGCCATGTTGATGGTTGAATGCCGATACTCCCAAGTGCACCTATTACTATTGCTATCACGTCTACTCTCTTCATTGACCACCAACCTTCGTATTTCCCACTTCAAATCATCATAGTTGTTTATTCTTTCTTCTTCTTTCTCTTTGATCCTGTTGTCACCGGGGCATGCTATGCCGATAATCATGCAAGTTCCTTCTTTTTTAATCACAACAACAATGTCCGGTCAGGAAATCGCACTGGATCATTACATCCCACTGGATTTTGCAATTTTCGGTGACTGCTTCTGGGATTTGCTCCTACCACGTCTTTGCTCTTTGTAAGCTGTTCTCGCCGCAATGCCATGGCGTCGTTTGTATTCGCGTTGTGCCAATTTCTGGCATTCGCTAACGATGTGCCATACCGTTTCACCCCTGTCATCATACATTCCGCATTTATCGCTATTGGTAGTGTTGTCTATTCTGCACTTTACATAACTGGTTCCGTCTCTATCTTCAGGTCACGCCTCCTCATCCATAGCCAACGGTCATCTGAATCTCTCTTGGCGTTCACTTTCTCCAGAAAACTGACCATACATTTTTTCCTTCCATGCTTTTTCTTTTTTTGTTCATTTCTTGTCTAAATTTTTCTTTAGCGACACAAATATATATATACATATATATATATGTATATATATATATTATATATATATATATATATATATATATATATATATTATATATATATATATATGTATATATATATATATATATATATATATATATATTATATATATATATATATATATATATGAGGCTATAGTAAAAGACACTTCCTCCACACAGTAACTAATAATTTTTGAACCAAGCATCAGTGTTTCGCCGGAAGAAGAGGTTCAAGGATGGTAGAGTGAGGTTGAATGATATTGAGATGTGTGTGAGGGAGAGGGACTTCGGACCATTAATGGTGGGAGAGGAAATTCGCAATCTTGAGGAAGAAGACAGCTGGGTGTCTCTATAAAGGAAAAAAAATATACAATTTGGAGGTGGTGTCGTAACTGAACTCGGTATTATTCTTTTCTACTCTAGGTACAAGGCCTGAAATTTTGGGGAGGGGGCCCAGTCGATTAGATCGAGTCCAGTACGCAACTGGTACTTAATTCGTCGCTCCCGAAAGAATGAAAGGCAAAATCGACCTTGGCAGAATTTGAACCGAGAACGTAAAGCCAGAAGGATATACACGGTATTATTGACAAAGATCTGGACATGCTCACAATTTGCGCGATGTTTGTTATCAGGGTGCTCAATGGTGAGTACCCTGATCAACTGTTTCAGAGGGATGGATATGGAAACTGTCCCGGATTCTCTCTACGCCCCAGATCTTGCTCTCAGTGACTTTTGAGTGAACTTCAGGAGTGGCTCTTTCCAACACATTGAGAAAAAAGTAGGAGGCTATGAATAAACGTTCTGGACACCTTTGGCAGACTTCCATGGGGCCTTCAAGAAGTAACTGGAGCTCTACGACAAATTCATTGAAGTATTGCTTGAATGAGATTAGAGTTTTGTACTTCTTTGAAATCAATAAATTTCTCTCCTGAAAATGTCTGAGAACTTTGTGTGTACGTATCGTACTAACAATCCATCAATCTATTTCTCTATTTATCCATTTGTCTCTCTCTATCTATACGCCTCACACTCTGTCAATAAGTCCATCTTTCTCTCTCGCTGTCTGTCTGTCTGTCTATCTCTTTATCGATTCACCTTCCGTCCTCCGTCTTTCAAAAGCATTACTATTTATGAGAGACAGACTTGTGTCGTTTATTGCATGAGATGAGAGACGGGAATGTGTGATGCTGCTCACGCATGACCGTATCGATTACATCTTCGTCTTCTGTGTGTGTGTGTGCATGTGTGTGTGTGTGTGTGTGTGTGTGTGTGTGGTTGCTGAATGGTTAATGGTTAACAGGGAGTTTATATATCCAAGTCTTTGTTGATGTTGCATCAAAGCGAGTAGCGTAAATTATGGCCTCACTCTACGAGCATTTAATGAAAATTGCTATCCAGCTGACCACACAAATTAAACAGCCCTCCTGGTTTCGGTTACGCTCTGCCATTCTACTGCTGCAACCATCATCGTCACCATCATCACTGTCATCACAATCTCCACCACCACCACCACCACTACAACCGCCGCCGCCGCCACAACCACCACTACCACCACCACCACCGCAAAAATTATCACTACTGCCATCGCTATCTCTGTCATCACTATTATCACAATCATTAACATCAACACCGACACCTCCGCCAATATCGTCACCACCACCACCACCACCACTACCACCACCACCGTCGTCGTCATCATCATCATCATCATCATCATCATTACTATCGTCATCTCCGGCAGCCACTACAATAGTAATGACATTAACAACAACAACAACACTAATAATGATAACGCCACTAATGCCTACAATAACAACAACAACAACAACAACAGCTCTGCTCACCATCAATAATGGTGATTTGATAATTGTCTTCGAGATTATTAGTGGCGAGCTTTCATCCTTGATCAGCCGGGATTATCTTATTATCATTATCACAATATTTTGTAATGTGGTTAATGTTTAATTTAGGGAATGTTAAATAGGTTTATTAGGCATAATTATTTAATCAGTCAATTAGAAAGTTCAATCACTCTCATTGTTCATATAATGAAAGTAGGCGCAATCAAAAAGTTAATTAGAAATGATTACGGGATAACAATATAATTTTTGCTATTTCAGCAAAGGACACAATTTCTGATAGGTTTCAGCTTTATAGAATCTTATCAGCGAAATACAGACTTTACGCCTGTACGTGAAGCCCTGATGAGAGAATTACTAAAGTAATGTTTAAAGGTGTACACAGGAAGGATTAGTGTTGTTGATTATGGAATTGCTGAATTACGTGAAATAAAGACTAAAGGTGATACTAGAATATATACATACGTACATACATATGTATACATATTGATTTCTTTATTGCCCACGGGTGGGGGTGGGGGAATCATAAAGGGGACAATCAAGGAGAGACAAAGGGATTAAGTCGATTATGTCGACCACAGTGCGTAACTGGTACTTATTTAATTGACCCCGAAAGGATGAAAGACAAAGTCGACCTCGGCGGAATTTGAACACAGAACGTAACGGCAGACGAAATACCGCTAAGCATTTCGCCCGGCGTGTGCCGCTTCTGCCAGATCACCGCCTTGTCCATACATATGTATACGTACACACACACACGAGTATGTGTATATATGACACACATGCAAGTATAATACATACATATCTCATATATTTATACACATCTTCATACACATGAGTATTTATACTTACATGAATGCATTTGTGTATCTATCTATCTATCTATCTATCAATATATATATTACTTAAATAGCTATAACCCTTTGACTGCTATTTCTAAATTCGGTATGTGGTAAGGCAACTCGTTGCTAAACCCTTATTGCATATATATATATATATATATATATATATATATTCACATATATA
>NC_043013.1:53485925-53513425 GCF_006345805.1 Octopus sinensis | reverse complement strand
ACCTCTACCATCCAACCCCTACCACAACCCCTTACTACCACCACCAACACCCCGCCTTCGATATCTGCGCCAACACCAACTCCGTTGTCATCTCCAGTAGTTTCATGGCGACAAATATGATGAGCGCGGAGACGATGTTTATGATGATGATGATGGTGGTGATGATGATGACGATGATGATGATGATGATGATTATGATGATGATGATGACGACGACGACGATAATGATGATGATAATGACGACGATGATGATGACGATGTTGATGATGATTATAGTGGTGATGATGATGATGGTGATGACGATGGTGGTTGTGATGCGAATAATGGTGATAGTTAAGATGCTGAATGTGATGATCATGGCAATGTAGATAATGCTGATGCTGTTGCTGGCGAGGATGATGATGATGTTGGTGGTGGTGATGATGGTGGTGATGATGATGATGATGATGATGATGATGATGATGATGATGTTGGTGGTGGTGATGATGATGATGATGATGATGATGATGATGATGATGATGTTGGTGGTGGTGATGATGGTGATGATGATGATGATGTTGATGGTGGTGATGATGATGATGATGATGTTGGTGGTGGTGATGATGATGATGATGATGATGATGATGATGATGATGTTGGTGGTGGTGATGATGGTGATGATGATGATGATGATGATGATGATGAGGATGATGATGATGAGGATGATTGTGATGACGGTGAAGATAATGTTGCTGATAACGAGCCAACGAAGAAGCGCCTACATGGCCTTCTAGAAATGACAACCAGATCTCACAAAAGCCACGGAGTACTGCAATGTTGAAACAGCCGAAACCGGATAATTTTCGTTCGCCTCCCGACCCAAGACTCAAAACACAGTGATAAGGAATGCTACTTCTTGCATAAGCAAAGTTGATTGTAAACGTTTAGACAAATCACTAACCTACGAAAATGTATCCTTTAGGCACCGTAGATTGAGTTCGAACTCGCTTCAGTTTTCCCTCGAAGCAAGGTCGATGTTGTCCTCTAAGTTAATTAATAAGAATCGAAATATTTTATCTTTTATCAGTTATCGACTTTCTATCATTGCATTGCTTTGCACTGGGCAGCTGAACTTTGGAGAGGATGGGAGAGTCAAGAAGATGACCCGAGGTCTAGACGTCCTGCAACAGCCAGCCCGATGAGAACATTGATCGTGTTCACCACACGGTGTTGGATAACAAACGACTGACCATAAATTAAATAGCCAATGTCATTAGAATTCCTATGACATTTTGTTTTCAATGTGGTTCTTATTTTATCGGTATCTTTTGCTGAAGCACTATATTCCGGGGAATCAAACAAACCATCACCGGTTGTCAAGCTTTAGAGTGTGTTTGCCAAACACTAATACACATAAAACCATACCTCCCACATATATATTTGAGTGAACACACACACACACACACACACACACACACACACGCGCACACACACACACACACACATATAAATTTATACATATATATATGACTGGTTCCCAAGTTTTCCGTCTAATGAACTCTCACAAATAATTGGTCGATTTGAGAGTATAGTAGAAGACACTTGCCCCAGAGAGCCGTGTAGCAGGACCGAACCGAAAACCATGTGGTTTCATGGCGAGCTTCTTAATCACACACTCATGCCAGCGCTCATACTGTAGAGAGAAAATCATATAAACACAGAACTTGTTTTATTTTTTCAATGCCAGCGCTGACGGCTCTAAACTTTCTGATCGATTATATAAAGTTATATTATATTATTAGCGATAAATAACGTAACATATTTAATATTTAAGGCAGATGTCCAGTGGGAATGTTTGATGGTGAATATTATTTAACACATTCTTAAGTTGTAATGGTTGTTTAGTGAGAACGTATGTTTAAACTACAACAGTTTGATCGTTGTTGAGTGGCTGTAAAAAATTATTGACTTTAACAAACCACAGAGACTATAAATAAGTAAATAGTTTGCATCACTAAGGAAAGAGTTGTAGCAATAAACAGTAGATGTATGATAAAAAAAAAAGACTTGGATACTTAATAATTCTTTCTACTATTGGACAGAGAAGGCCTGGAATTTTAGAAGAGGTGTAAGTCGATTACCTCGACCCCAGTGCCTGGCTGCTACTTATGTCAGAGTCATCAAAAAGATGAAAGGCAAAGCTGATCACGGCAGAATTTGAACTCAGAATGTAAATTCGGATGAAATGCCGCTAAGCATTTCGTTCGGCGAATCAACGGTTCTGCCAGTTACGTGAATATTTGAGAATATAGATTACATTAGATTTATACAACATTAATGTTTTCGTGCAGTGTATTTGCAATTATTCAACCGCAGTTTCAATAATACACACATACCACCCTTATTTCTTAGCCCTAGCAAACTTACTCGCTGAATTCTAGTATAAGTGGCCGAATATTCTGTATACTTATGTGTCGTCAATATAATTTTCAAACAGAATCGGTGGGTGTAATGTAAAGTAAGAAAGCTTGCAATTTGAATTTCAGGTGTAGTCACTTGATGGACTTCATTACAGTTTCCTTCTACTCAATTTCACTCACATGGTTTCACTAGCCGTAGGATTACAATCCATATCCTAAATATCTGACGAAAGGTTTTGATTTCTAATATTCCATAAAATATATACAAGAAAAATGTATTTACAACAGTTCGTGTGTATCTTAAGCGTTTCCCTGACTCCACCACGATGCGATGACGAAATAGATCAAAAATGTTAAATGTAATTTAGAAGAATAATGTTTAGGTTAATGGTGGAACCAGCCTACAGTTTTAATGAAAATGTTTTCGGAGAAATCTGGTACAGAATTTGGTACGGAAAGTCAATTTGGTAGCTAAAATGAAACTCCATGAATATTTAGGGTGTTTTATTTGTCGATGGTACTACATTGGACTGGTAAATCAAACATCGAAAGTAGGTAATCGATATATAAGATTTATTTGTCTTTCTTTGCAGAAGATTTTCTAACAAACACCATCAGATTATATGTTGTGAAATTGTAATATGATCAGTGCCAAGTCAGTAAATTTTCTCCAACATTTATATTGCAGAATGTGTTTGATAAGATCAAAGAGTCTCTTACAAAGCAATTCCCTACAGTACGATTCTTAAAATCTTAAGTGACATCGGATAATATCCGTTAATGTTTTAAAGGTTACAGAGTGAACGAAAGAGGTTACACGTAAGGGGAAATATATATAGTTAGAAGATGCTTTCTCCTCTCAACGTTTATTTTTTCTCTCTCTTTTTCAACTGAAGTATTTATTTGAAATGAAAGGAAAGAATATTTTAATTAAAGCGTAAACCTTTCGCATCGTTCACTAATAAATCAATTAAAAGTAAACGTCAACTGGGACACTTTTCCCCGATGTCCGCCATTTTCATTATCCGACTAATGTAATAAAGATCCGTGAGAAAAGGTTAATATCAGAGGGAATGTAAAATTTCAGTTCGATTTTATTGCCTCATATTATCTTCTCCAATCTTTGGAGCTTGTATCTTCATTGCACCACCAGAACACTAAGAATTACCTTTATCACTCCACACCGCTCCCAATCGCTCTTCTATGCAATTAAATGATCCTCTAATCGGTAACTCTCGATGTTTTTCTATTTTTTTGTCTGTCCATAATAACATCCATTTCACAGTGAAAGCAATATTTAAGAGACTGGCTTCTATTCACCGAGAATTGAAGCTAACAGTATCAGCTCTGGAGAATTCTGTTCAATTTACTAAAATCGCCAAATCATCATAAATTTTTATTTTTATCAAATTGACTCAAGAGTCAAGCTTCTATAAAGTTTACTAATGGAGGGAGTTGATAATATCTTTAAATATATGAAATACCTTGTGTCAAATTCCATTTTCAAATTAGAGAAGTAAGCATTTACCTGTCATTTCCGTTACAACAGCATAATGCCAAATTTCAGTTGACTGTTGGGAGAGGATCTTCATTGGTAGACATCAAAACCGAAAGAAATTTAGGTGCAAGTCAGCAATATCTAGAGGGCTGAGAGCAGGATTGATTAATTGGATTATAGTACTCGACTGGTACTTTATTTTATCGAGCCCAGATAAATGAAAGGAAAAACTGATGTCGCCTGGATTTGAACCCAGAATGCAAAAATCTGGAAAAATATCGCAAGTTATTTCTTCCCAACATAATTATTTTGGTCAGCTCGCAGCTTTATATTCTTTTCTACTCTAGGGTACAAATACCAAAATTTTGGGGGACGGGGCCAGTCAATTAGATCGACCTCAGCACGTAAATGTTACTAAATATATCGACCCCGAAAGGATGAAAGACAAAGTCGACCTCGGCGGAATTTGAACTCAGAACCCTAAAGACAGACGAAATACTGCTAACGTTTCTACCAGCAACTCGCCGCCTTCTCTGGAAACTTAAATAATTATTTCTTATATTAAAACTTAAATAATTATTTCAGCTCCGAAACTCTTTGTCATCGTGGCTCATTTGTATAAATAATAATTTAAAAAATACATTCTTAATTCTAATATTTAAGGAAATTAACATTTCGTATTTACTTGGTTCATGTTTGCGGTGTGTTTTGGCTATTACATTTACGAAATCGAGAAATAGCAGCCAAGGTCTCCCTCACGTCAAATTCTACCACTATGATAAAAGAACAGGACGAAGAACATAGTGCTCGCTCAATAAAAAAAACCCACAGAATGGTCATGGTTGGAAAGGCTTTGATCAACAGATCAGATTGGTTAAGACTGACGTCGGCAGGTATAGAACAATTCCAACAACAAAAATAACAACCACAGCAATAACAGCAACAACTGTACAAGCATCGCCACCACCACCACCACCACCACCGCCGCCAACGCCACCACTACTAACAACAACATCAACAACAACAGCAACAACAGCAATGACATTTGTAATCAATACAAAACAAAAGCAAATGCAATTTTCTGTTAATGATTATTGGTATTGAAGGCTGTATCACATTGTGCGCCAACTGTATTCCAGTCAATCGTTTAATATTGGAAATATCTTTTGAAATCGTAAATGGTTAAGTGGGTCAGCACCGAGAAGATAGTCTTCAGATTATTACGGCGGAAGAGAAATCAGCTTCAGAGTCTATCACTCACTCTGTAGGTTATCGACCACGACCGGAAAAACAGAATTACATCGAGGAAGCAGGCTATCAGCTCACTACGCTAGCTGCACATTCAGTCTGCATTTCCTCGTAAACAGGTTTAAATAGGGTAACATTGTTTTTCTTTTTATTTTTCGATGCTCCATCTAAACTGATTAAATTCTCTGCAACAGAGATCTGCAATCAATCTATAATGCTGTATCAATTAGAGGTTCCTTGTGTCTTTCTTTCAGAAATAAATCGTTTCAGCTCTGATAATTTCGTTCTACATATTCATACTTGTGTGTTAAATAGGAAATGTTATGTTAATGGATGGCGATGGAGGACAGAATCGGTAGAGCACCAGACGAAATGCCTTGCCGTATTGAAACAGGCTCTTTATATTTACAGTTGAAATACATCCCAGTCCTACCATATTTTCAACTTTGCACAGTCTATAAAATATACTACCAATCAAAGACTATCACTTAAGCCCCCACCCCGTAAAGTTGTTCTTGTTGCTAAAAGGTTTTGATTTAGTAGAATCTTTAGGGCTTTGGACAAAATATCGGGCAGTATTTCTCCCGGAGTTGATTAAGTATAGTACCAGTCACATTCTGAGGCTCATCTGTCAATTTTATGGCCTTGGTCACATATTAGGAGAGCTGGAAAAATCGCATGTTTGGCGGCATTTCTTCTGTTTTGAATTTCTGGGTTCAAATTCTGCCGAGATCGACTTTGCCTTTCATGCTATTGGAATCGATAAAATAAGTAGTAGTTGAACCCTGGAGTCGATATAATCCACTTGTCCCCTCCCCCAGAGTTGCTGGCCTTGTGTCAAAATTTAAGACAAATATTTATGTCTCGCTGTAAAATCCTATTTAATTAATTGGTGTTGCTGATGACGAATAACTTCTTGTCTGTCGTGATAAAACTGGCCTACGACCAAAAGTTTTCCAGCCAGAATTATCCCACCTCTTTTTCTGTAACTTGCACTACATTGTCCAATATGTTTTCATTTATCAAGATTGAAGGCTTTGGTCTGAGGAAGATTTCGCTGCTATAACAAGTAAATCGAGTCATAAGGTAGAAACTTCCCGCTTATTTACCGTTTAACTGATAATTATCAAAGGTTATTTTTCAGCAACTTCGATGTTTCGCAGAGACAAGAAAATCCGTTCTGTCTTGCAATATTAACTCATTTTTTAAACTCTTGAGTATTTCATGAAAGTTGATGAAATTTGAATTCTGAAAATTGAATTACATAAAGGCAGACTTAAACCAAGGAGGGCTAAAACAAACAACTGTGCTTATAGGTGTTTGCTATGCAAGCTAGAAATGACAGTCAAATCATTCTGAAATTATAAACTATTGTTCTATATAAGGAAAGATCACATTCGACAATTAGACCAAAATATCGTTCACAGAGAGGATGGGTATAATTGGGATTCATTGCTTATAAACCTGCACAAAAAGACTAAGAAAAGGGGTTAAACTACAATAAAAACAATAAAAAAACAACTACAACAACAACAGCAGCAACAAAAACTGTAACAACAGCAACAGCAGCAATAGCGGTGAAGGGTTTTTCGAAAACTATTGAATTCCTTTACGTAAAACCAAACACCTTTTAGTTCGAGTGAATTATATTATTTCCAAAAATATTTTATTAGCCCATGAGGGACGAAAAGTCAAAAATGAGCTCGGTGTGGTTTGATCTCAGAAAGACTTTCCGTGTAAAAGATTTTGGAAGAGCTTCATTTGAAATTCCACCATTTCTGCTGCTAAATCGTGTTTTATGGAACTATAGACAAATTATATTGCATACGGTAGAGTGTTTCTTGAATACAAACACAGCTTTTAGTCTCTCAATATTACACCTACACATACACAATTCTATCGTGAAACACTCACAAGCACATGATATCAAACATACACACGTGTGTATAATAAAAAGGCATATAAATATATATATATATATGCATGTATATTTATATAAATTATACATATATACCCTAAATATATATATCATATATATATATATATATGTATATATATATGTATGTATATATGTATATATATATATATAAATATATGTATATATATATATATATATGTATGTATGTATGTATCTATGCGTGTGTGTATGTATATATATGTATATATATATACGTCTGTATACACATATACACATCTACATATATATATATACATATGCTTATAAAAAGGGAAAGATATATGCTAATGTACGAAAATATGTGTGTGAGTATATATATGAATAAATAAATATATAAATATATATATATATGTATATACATATAATATTCATAAACACACATTATGAATCACATCAATATCCATATATACGTCACGACAAACAAGCACGCACTTACGTATAACTATGGTTGTGACTGGCTATGTTCGCGTATGTGTATGCACACGTGTGTGAGAATGTAAGCCATTGAATATATATGTATATATATATATATACATATACATACATATACATGCATAAATACATACATACATACATACATACATACATACATACATACATACACATATACATACACACATACATACATACATACATACATATATATATATATTATATATATATATATATATATATATATATATATGAGTGCACGTATGTGTATATAGTCAAGCTGCATATGAATGCATATACATAAGATATTCGTAATAAGAGAAGCAACATCATGTATGTATGTATGTATGCATGTATGTATAATTATATATATACATATATACTTATATATAGACAGACATATATATATATATGCAGTCATACATTCTCGCACGCACTTGTTTTATGTCATGCGATAAATAAAATCAAAAAGAAAACCTCTAAATAGACATATTAGTATATGTCTATTGCATAAAAAAATATAAAATATATATAAAGAACAGAATTCAGATCGAGAAGAATTGATTAATCATAAATATTTAGATAAAATATCAGATATCTATTGGAGACACGAATAAATGTCAACTCCTCAGATGTCGAAATTGGGCATTCAAGCTCGCTTGCTAAATATTTATGAGAGAATATTTTCATGATTTTTCCTTAAACTTATTCAGCAATTGTTTCGTTCAGTTTTCAGCACAAACCTCACTTCAAATAGAAAACTATTTGAATAACGTATTAGTGAAGTCATAGAATATAACCATGTGAATCTATCATTATGTCTGTGTGTGTGTGTGCGTTTGACTGAGACGCAGTATGTGTGTGTGATTGAGAGTGCGTTGGTCTTTGGGTCTATCTATCTATCTATCTATCTATCTATCTATCTATCTATCTATCTATCTATATCTATCTATCTATCTATCTATCTATCTATCTATTTACCTATCTATTTATACATCATTCTTTCTTTCTGTCTCTCTCTCTCTATCTTTCTTTCTTTCTATCTTCCTATCCATCTCTTTACCTATCTATCTATCTATCTATCTATCTATCTATCTATCTATCTATCTATCTATCTATCTATCTATCTATCGATCTATCTATCTATCTATCTATCTATCTATCTATCTATCTATCTATCTATCTATCTATCTATCTATCTATCTATCTATCTATCAATCAATCAATCTATCTATCTATCTTTCTATTATATCTATTTATAGTTATTTATATTTGTATATATTTATATTTATTTATAGATACATATAATTATGTTTATATTAATATTCATATAAAAACGTACCTATAAATATTGTACATACATATATACATGCAACAGTCTCATGTATGTATATATATATATATATATATATTATATATATATATATATATATATGAGTGTGTTTTTACGCATAAGTAAACAAATATATTTACACACATGCACATACATACACATATAGATATGTATGACTGCATTGTATCTCGGTACGTGTAATATATACATGAATACACATCCCGATATATATATATATATATATATATATATATATATATATATATATGTGCCTACCGATATCTAAACATACACATACATACACTAACACACATATTTTTCTATAATAGTTGTCCACTTATATCTAAGGAAGACTACCGCTGACTGTTAAAAGAGTCTTGCATTCGACAATGATTCTTAAAAAGTCCACTTGCCTCCCAAATGTCTTTGCCAGACGCCAGAAACTATGCTGCATCAATACACATCATTGTGTAGATGTATATTCCAGTGTGTAGTGCTGTATATAACACTGATGTATAATTCGTCGCCTCTTTGCAAATCCCCCCTAGTATACTCCCGCTTTCACAAGTCTTTTCTTGACTGAACAGCATATATGCATGTTTTTTGTATGTATATATGTATACTGATATATATATATATATATATATATATATATATATATATATATATATATATATATATATATATATATATATGTATATATATATATGTATTAATATATACATGTATGTGTGTGCGTGCGTGTGTGCGTGTGCATATACATATGTTTATATACGTATCATGTTGCGACGAAAGTCTTGTCCGTACTTATTTAGTAAATATCAGTTAGATTTAAAGCTGTTTAACTACTTGAAATACGAGGAAATCATTAATATATAATTTTCTTTCAGTTTCTTTTATCTTCTGCCAATTTTATCATAATTGAAGTTGTTGCTTTGGTCCAATGTTCACGCCAAGCACAGAACGTATTCGTGAAGTTATTGTTTATGAATTTCAAACACGGAATTATTGAAGTGCAGCTGAAAAGTCAATCCAAAATATGTTATGATGACAGCAGAGTGACTGAAAACACATGTCGAAGATGGTTTTCTCAATTCAGAAACGGATAATACACCCTTCAGGATGAAATAAGAGAAGGGTAGGCAAAAGGTTTGGGTCCTGATGCATTGGGACAAACCCGAGTGTTAATCTTCGGGAACTGAGCAAGGGTTTCAGCGTGAGCCACAGGACAGATCAACGTGGATTGAAAAGGTTTAGTAAAGTGTCAAAGGTTGGAAAATGGATTTGGATTATCTCTCAGGAGACAATTGCAAACGGCGTGTTGACTGCTGTACATCCCTGCGACCTTACCTGCTGCAAATGCATTTTTGGAATTCAAGTCATTCCTAGAGATGAAAAAGCGAATAGGTTACTATTATGTTGAGAGAAAACTTCAGTGGCTCAGTTAGCGGTGAAGGTCATGCTCAGCTGTCCAGAAGTAGCCTTTATATGAGGAAGATACTTCTCGGTGTATGATGGGATATGCATGGAATAATTCAGCACGAACTGCTAGAAGACAATCGAAAAGCAACCTCCGGTTTATACTGCCAATCATTGACATATATGAAAGCAGCTTTGGAGCAAAAATCATTCATCGATATCAAACTGAAAAGTAGTCAGCCTTCATCATGATAATGCTAGTGCTCACACTGCACAAAAGACCAAAAATCTTGGAGAAAAATATTCCAAGAAAATTATATATCGTCCACCATAGTTTCCGGGTCTTGCAGCCACAGGTTACCATCTCATTAAAAGTTTACAAAATTATTTGAGTCGATTAGGAATTACTTCAACAGCAGAAGTTGAAAATGAGTTAATTCCGTGTTTCACTTCTAAATCTAAAGTATTTTGTGAACGGGGCATTAAAAATCTCCTTCTCAGATGGAAAGACGTCATGGAGAACAACGATGACTAGATTAGCGATTAAATAAATCAGATATTGCCTTTTTTTATTGCGTTATTGCGCCTTAAAAAACGGTCATAACTCTCGTTGCAAATTGGTATAAAGTGTGTTGTGTGTGTATATATATATATATATATATATATATATATATATATATATATATATATTATATATATATATATATGTATATATATATATATGTATATATATATAAATACCTATACATATATGTGTGTATATATATATACGTATATGTATATACATATATACACGTGTATATGTACATATAAATATGTGTGTGTGTATATAAATACATATATATATGTATATATATATATATATGTATATATATATATATGTGTGTGTGTGTGTATGTGTGTGTGTGTGTGTATGTATGTATGTATGAATATATATGTGTATATGTGTATATATATATATATATAATATAAATTATATATATATATACATATATGGGTACAGGACGCAACCAACTGTGTAAGCAACATGAAATACGAAAACAAATGAGTTAAATATACAAACAACTAGAGAAAAATGGAAAACAGGACTAGTAAACAGAGAAAAACGGCCCTTCATCAGTTGTCGGTTTTCTATCTAATCCTCAATTCGAGCAATCAACGACAATATGAGTCTTCAAATACAGTTTGTCCCATAAATTCCAAAATAAAATTTTGGATTTATGGAGTGTCAAATTTGGGAACAAAAGCAGGACAGTGGAGTCATACAAGGAAACCGAACGAAAACAAACATGGAGGGCCGTAGGACCAGAACGAGAGGAAAATAATGAACCCTGGGAGAAATATTTCCTTTGAAAAGAGAAAAGACTGAAGAGAAAGAAAACGTCCAGTCCTTTAAACGTCCCAGCAGGAAAAGAAAGATGGTAATATGAGGAAAAGAAAGATGGACGAAGGTCATGTGTGAGCAACGATACAGAGAAAAAGATAAAGAATAAAGGAGAAAGAGACAGATAGAAAACTGTGATAAAAGAAAATAAGACGACAAGGGAGTAAACAATTGCATTGTGTAACAGATTTCTTTTTTTTTTTGTCTTTGGCCAGTCAGTGTTATTTCCTATTTTCTTCTATCTTGAAATAAAAGGAATTGACTACCATTCCCTTGGAACTTTGCTTTTGTGAACTGCACACCAATATTCTGAAACTGACTTATTTTCGATAATATTTCAGACAAATTCAGCGCTGAGTTGCTGAAGCAGATATATCGTTATAGCAAATACTCTGCTGAATAGTACAGGTTTCTTTGTCAGCTGCTTAACCTCAACCACTTAAATAGGTGAAGACAATGAATAGAAGTGGGGGACATCAAAATCATGTGTTGAGAGGGATTCTTTGGGGCTTCAATAAATGCAACATAAGTGAATTTTGAAGGAAATACTTGCCATTATTCATACCAACTAGGCGTAAGTAAAGAGGACAGAAATTGTGTTACACCGTGTTATTTTATGAATTACATTTATATACAGTTGTTTCTATATTAAGTTGTTTCATTGTTGAGTAGTTGACATCCGCCACGTACGCGTTGGCTTTCTCAATGATAATACTTTTACCTACGAACAAGGGTGAGTCAAAAAGTAATGCCATTTTATTTAGGACAGGTATAATTACCAACACAAGAACGTGTATCATACATCAAAATGATGTATGATACATAGTCACTGTTTCTCTCAACAGCAATGTTCTCTTAATAGCAATGTTCCACCATGTATCCCTGCCCCGTAAAATTATGTTGACTGTTCCTTGAGCCACTTCTTCACTACAGTTTTCACTTCCCCATCACTGGAATATTATTTGCCTCTCAAACCCTCTTTCATTGGGCCGAAAAGATGATAGTCTGAAAGCGCTAAATCTGGTGAGTATGGAGAATGCGGTAAAGTTGTCCACCTGAATAAGGCGATTGTCTCCCTTGTCCTGATGCTTGTGTGCGGTCGAGCCTTGTCATGCAGAAGGAGGACATTGTTGATTGGCAAGTTGGGTCTTACTCGTCGGATTCTTGCTCTGAGCCTCGTCAGAGTCTTAATGTAGGCCTCAGAATTTTATTGTTTTTCCTTTTGGCAAGAAATTGACCAGAATGACACCTTGAGCATCCCAAAAGACATTCGCCATGAATTTTGTAGCTGACGCTTGCGTCTTGAACTTTTTCGGTGTCGGCGACTTAGAGTGGCGCCATTCCATTGACTACATTTTTTGATTCCCGTTCATAATGTTTCTTCACTTGTTACGAGCTATTGAAATATGGTGTTGCTTCTTTGACTTTGCTTGAGAATTTCAGTGCAGGCATTGACCCTGTCAGTCTTGTGTTCGGTAGTCAGCTCTCTCGGTACCCAATGGCCACACACTTTTGAAAAGCCAAGTGATTCGACAATGTTGTAAGCACTTCCATGGCTCACTTCAAGGTTTTCTGCCAATTCATCAAGAATTATGCGCCTTCTCTGATCAGAACATCTGCTTTTGCTTTATTGGCAGGATTCATAGAAGCCGACGGACAGACAGAACGGGGTTTATCTATCGGCTACACTCACAGTTCCCACCTTTTCATCTTTCAGACGACGGACCCACCTGCATACATTCCTATAATCTAAAGTATTGTCCCCAAAGACATTTTGTAATCGGCGGTGAGTGTTCACAGGGGTTTCCCCCTCAGCAACAAAAAATAATTCAATCACTGCTCTTTGATTTCGACGTAACTCTGCAGGGTTAGCCATTTTGAAATTTCGTTACCAGTCTAAAAACCTGAAAAGTAAAAAACAAAATATTTCAGAACGTAAATGATATAACCATTTATAAACGGGAAAACTTTCAGTTATTTTTATCAAAAACTTGATACGAAATTAAAGAAAATGGCACTACTTTTTGACTCGAATATGCATATCTATCTATCTATCTATGTCTCTCTCTGTCTGTATATATATATATATGTATAAATATATATATATATATATATATATATATATATATATATATATATACTGATATATTCCTATAGATATGTAAGTACATACACATGCGCCTGTATGTTAATGACTATATATATATATATATATATATGTATGAATATATTCCTTGAATGCATATGTTTATATATATGTATATATATATAAAACTCAACTTGTGTGTCTGTGTGTGTATCTGTGTGTGTGTGTCTGTGTGTTTAAATTCCCGGCACATCTCCTCCTAGCCAACAAATCGTAGAACCACCAAAATTGGGCCACTTAAAGTTTAGGCGAATGAAAATTGAACTGCGCTATTTCTGTTCCGAAATTCATCTCGCGAATGCAAAAATCGATAATGTGTTTGTTTAGGCCTTATCCCATGCATTGAATAATGAACTATACTCAGTCAGCTGTTTGACGGGAACTGTGTTCCCCACGCGTGCAAGCATGCGTAAATTGCATGAAAAATAAAAAATCAAGATATAAAAACGAATCGCCGTAAACATTGTAGAAATTCGGCAAAGAAATGAATTTTCGGGATGTAGCCTGGAGGGTTCTTTTCGTATTAATCGTTTGGATTTTGTGAACACATACCAATTGTTTTCATAACATTTTTAACACTTTGAATTAAATGTGACCATTTTGCGTTGAGTCTGCAGTTTGAATCACTTTCACTAAATTTTAGCAGGCTGGATATTTGATCATCACGATACATCGCCAGCGACTCCCTGAAACTCTCCCCTGAAATCCCCGTTGAGAAATCTATATATATAAAACTCAACTTGTGTGTCTGTGTGTGTATCTGTGTGTGTGTGTGTGTGTGTGTGTCTGTGTGTTTAACTTTTGGTTCTACCAACTTTGATTATTAAGGATGGAATGTAGTGTGTAGCAAATCTCTATATATAAAGCTGAAGTTGTCTGTGCGTGGCAGGTTTGGTAGCCTTCAACTAACACTATCTCCTCCGAGACACTGCAGTGCAAGTTGACCAAAATTGAGAGTATGATAGACGAAGCCTTGCTCTTTATTCTGTAGCAGATAAAATTCAAATCGGTCCATGTTAACACCAAACATTATTTACATCAAAATGGTGCTTTTTATCTATGAAAATCCCTATTTTTTACGATTGTTGACTGCTGTGTCACCATTTTTCGGTGTATTTCAACTGGAAAAATGTTCACTTGAAGAGAATAACAAGTTGCATAATGCAAAATTTTTACTTTTCAAAAATTCCAATTCTAAAGGGTCGAAACAAACCCAAGCAACACCGGGTGATACTGCTAGTATATATATAAATAGATGTATAGTGGTTAGCGCAGCGGTCTCGCGATCGTAGGATCGCGGTTTCGATTCCCAGACCGGGCGTTGTGAGTGTTTATTGAGCGAAAACACCTAAAAAGCTCCACGAGGCTCCGGCAGGAGGTGGCGATCCCTGCTGTACTCTTTCACCACTCTTTCCTCTGTTGGCCTGCTCGCTTAGCCAGCGGGGTGGCGTCATCTGAAGGCTAAAACAATGCGAACGCATTGTGACCAGCAATGTGTAACAACATTTGATGGTCTGGTCGGTCACGTGATCACGTGATATATATTTATATATATATATATATACAGATCGAGAGAAAGAGAGAGAGAGAGAGAGAGAGAGAGAGAGAGTGGGGAGAGGCACTCCCATGTATTTATGTATTCATGTATATTTACATATATATATATGTTTATAGATTTGTATCAGAACGATCTAAATGCGTAAAACCCGTCTGAAATAAACGCCAGACTAAAGTGGACAAGACGCACGCAGTGATCCACATCTCAAACAATGGTTTTCGACCATTAAATAAAAAACCAGAAATCATTTGATTTGCATGTTAACAATGCAGAATCCATTATAGATGTTGAATTCAACGGGGGAAACTTCATTGCTTAATCCCATTAGTTTGGCTGTTAAGACGCTACACAGCAATTCCCAATTGTTAACGGATCGTAAATTGTTTGTTTAAAAACATGACAAATTTAGATTAAATTAGTGTTCAAAAACCGTATGACTTGAGTTATATAAATTATACAAAGCATATTGCCCTTATACGCAGATGCGATTATATTATATATGTTTCTCTCTGTACACACACACACACACACACACACATACACGCACGCACACACACACATACACACACACACACACACACACACACACACACACACACACACACACACATATATATATATATTTCCTGAGCGTCCAATAATACTATATTTGTTCCACGTCCTCGCGTTGTGTTTTTTGTGCTTTGTTGTATGGATTAACTATATATATATATATATACATATATATATATGTATATATTTGATTATCTATTTATATATATGTTGATATATAAGTATGCATGTGTGTGTATATAAAATCATGTATATGTATATATGTGTGTATACACACACACATATATACATATCTTTCCATCTTCTAACTGCCTATATATTCCTATATGTGTGTGTATGAACGTATGCATGTATGTGTGTATATATGTATGTATATATATAACTACGCAACTTCCGTTTCCCGACCAGTGTCGAATGAACTACAAATCACCAGATAATTGTAACTCATTATAAATAAATAAATATATAAACAATGTCCGTAAAAACTCTCGACAAATTGCATCACGAGAACAGTCTTTTGTCGCGATCTCTGTCGCCATTTCAGCTACCCGTATCTTCTCATCTTTCTCTCTGAATTATCGAAAGGCACATCATTAACAGTTCGAATTTAATCCTATTTGTATCACGCAAATAAAATTGGTTGATTCTTGAACCTGCACTATTTACTCATCTCTAAACCCCGAAGGAATATCAGAGAAAGTTCCACTTGGTACATTTTGAAAATGACATTTATTATCAAATTACTATATTAAAGTAAATTTCATAAAATGTCCCATTTCTTCACTTGTCAGTTGTTCGGGTGGCATTTTGAAAGATATGCCTTTGCGCGTTCGGTAAGTTTTGAAGCTCTATTTCTGAGGAAGAGCTTCGCTCGAAACGTTAATTCCTCTTTCCTTCCTTTCCTGAGCGTCTGATAATACAGTACTTGTACCACGTTCTCGCATTATTGTCTTTTCTTGTTTGTCCTTCTTTGTTTGGATTCAATATATATATATATATATATATATATGTGTGTGTGTGTGTTTGTTTGTGTGTGTATTACGGTGACACAAATTTTCACGTTCCCGTTTGTCAAGACTGCAATAAAATTGTGATGGTTCATGTAATTTGTGATTTCATATATTACACGTACCTTCACAATTTGATTCCAGTCTTAAACAAATCTGTTAAACGAACGGGTACGTGAAACTCAGAGTCACAGTTTTTGTACTGTTTTTGCAACTTTGATAATAAAAGATATATATATATATGTATGTATATATATATATATATATATATATATATATATATATATATATATATAGATATATATATATATATATTATATATATATATATATATATATCTATAATATATATATATGTATATATATATATGTATATGTACATGTGGTGGCGCAATGGCCCAGTGGTTAGGGCGGCGGACTCGCGGTCGTAGGATTACGGTTTCGATTCCCAGACCGGGCGTTGTGAGTGTTTATTGAGCGAAAATACCTAAAGCTCCACGAGTCTCCGGCAGGGGGTGGTGGCGATCCCTGCTGTACTCTTTCGCCACAACTTTCCCTCACTCTTTCTTCTGTTGGCCTGCTCGCTTAGCCAGCGGGGTGGCGTCATTTGAAGGCTAACACAGTAACAACAACAATATATATGTGCATATATACATATATATATGTATATGCATATACATATATATGCATATATATATGTACATATATATGCATGTATATACATATATTCATATATGTACATATATATACATATATATGTATATATATACATACCCTCCCACACACATATATATATATATGTGTGTGTGTGTGTGTAGATGGATACCTACTTTTAAATGCATATATATATATATATTTGTTAGTATGTATATGGGTATATGTATATATATATATATATATATATATTTATTCATACGTAAACACGCTCACACACAAAATCACACACGCACGCACGCACGCACACGCACAGACGCACACGTGTATATAAGTTTATCGCTACTGAACTTCTAGTGAACATTGTGAACCAGTTTCGATCGTGGTTTAAACATTTCCGGTTCTTGTTCTTCGCCCATAAATTTTAAAGCGAATATTTATCCCAACCCCTTTTTTTTCTTTTTCCCTGTAGGCAATGAACCTGCATAAACCTTCAGCCGACACCCTCTCATGAATCATACTGTGGCCCTTATTGAAAAGAGTACAGTCTGAAATATGCCCTGTCTGTGCAGGAAAACAACAGCATCATCATTATTTAGAGCAATAAGAAACTTTATCTTTGTCATGTATATTTCTCATTATAATGGTTTCTAATTTAGACACAAAGTCCCAAGGTTGGGGAGGTAGGGTTGCGTGGAGGGTTGTCAATACCATCGATCCTAGTACTTGAGTGGTTATATATGTTTCGACTTCGGAAGGTTGAACGTTGGCTGTGGCTGGTTTTGAACTCAAAACCTGAAAATCCGGAACAAACACATCAAAATATTTTTTTCCGATACGCTAAAGTTTTAGTCAACACTTCAGCGTTGGTAAAATAATTATCAGAGATATTTTACGGTATATTCCATTGATTATGTTTTCTTACTTCATTTGAAACTGTGACCTTGCCGTTTGGAATCAATTCAATAAAAGATTGGTTGTTCTACGAACCTGAACTAAACATAGAGGGTGATAGAGTCAGCAAAATGAAGTAACTGCAACTATATAAACATTTGCTGAGGAGACACTTACCATAAATAAGAAGAAAAAAAACCTACCCCCACCCTATTGTCGTGTTCATAATTTTTAAACGTAAAATAATTTGTTATGTTTTACACGTGAAATTTATAAAAAGAAAATAAAACCCTCTAGACTTATATCAAAAAGTGGGGAAAACATAGTAGAATAATAATAAAATGATAAAATTAAGTGATAGAACGAGGGGAAGTTTTCGAAATTGGAATAAAATAAAAAGGAAACAATGAGAAAATAAACAAGTTTTAAAGGATCCATGATTTATGTTTTAGTAGAATTTAATTTGCATTTAAAGTCAGAGAATGTTAAAGGAAGCTGAAGAAAGACATCTAAATTAATTAGATGTAAAAAAGGCGAAAAGAAAAATAATAAAAGGAAAAATAAAAAAAAAGGTATCGCGAGCAAATGTGCTGAAAATTGTCTTCGAGAAAACTAAATGGGAATCATTATTATAGGAAGAATAAAATTTAAAAAAAAAGCAAGACAAATAAATGTTGCAAATATAGTAACAAAATACAATAGCAAATAAAAAAAAAAAAAAATGGAGGCGGATAAAATTACACGCACGCACATATATACACGCTGGTTTACAAATATACATATGTATTCGGATATATACACTCATTCAGACATAAAAACCCAGATATACACGCATACATATAACCACACATTTACATGCATTTGTATACACACATATCACATACATACATTTATGTATATATGTATGTATATGTATATATATGTATATATATATATAATATATATATATATATATATATATATATATAGATATATATATATATATATATATATATATATTTATGTGTAATTTCATACACGTATATCCATATTCACTCATGTGGATGCAAACATATCTCTTTGTACTCATGTATATAAATGCATCACGCTAATTCCCATACGTGTGTGCGAATGTGTGTGTGTGTGTATGCATATATGTTTCCTTGCACAGGAAATAACTGCACGTGTACCACACACATATTAACCCAAATGTATACGTACATATATGCATATATATAATATACACATATACATATTTATACACACATACACATACATGTATGTATATATATACCTATATATATACATATATATATATTATATATATATATATATATATATATATATATATATATATATATATATATACATATATATATGTATACATATATATATACATACATATATATACGTATATCAATGTGTATAAATATATATAATATGAATGTGTGTGTATGTATAAACACATATATGTATGGATATATGTATGTATATCTACGTATGTATGTATACAGAAATAGAGAAGATTGTGAAAAGAATATATAAGTAACTATCATGAGTAAATATAATTATTTTTTATTCGGTGAATTTATAACAGAAAAGTGTTGTTGCAGCCAATGCAGTAAAATAATTGCAAAAAATGCAAATATCCAGCAGGAAATCAAGAACGAAGCTATGCATGCTGAGGAACGGATTTCTTTCGCGCTGGAATCACAATAAAAATATTTCAATAATTGGAAAACAATCAGGAAATTTATCACGATTTTACGAAATATGCTCTTTTCCTCGACATTTCTCTATCGCTTACTTCGCAGTTCACCCACACCATCTCCAAAAACGCAGAACAAAGATTAACAAAGAAAAAACGAAGAGAATTCACCAATTTCTCATAAAATTTCATCAAAGTGACATTCAACCTCGGTAAATAGATTGAAAAATTTTTCGCACAATTAAAAAAAGGAAGCTCACCTAAAACAACATCCCACGAGAGTAATTTGCATGTCACTGTCTCCGATTCGAAAACAGACTAATCCCACAAATTCAACATTTTCTGCAACTCCTTTAAAACCTTCTGCGGCACCACGCAATTTTCAGTTACATAGAACTGCCGTCTACAGAAGAACAAACCTCCCCCCATATTCTTCAATGTCTTAGGCATTTTTCAAAGCTAATTCAATGGAGTTGAATCGCGTCACTGACCAGTTTATGTAAATATGAAACACACACACACGTCTGAAAGGAAGAGTAGCAGAAGCCATGTTATATACACACACATGTATATATATATATATATAAAATTAATTATGTATGTGTGTAAATTCATGCATACAATTCTCTGTGTATATGTGCGTGTGTGTGAGTGTGCTGTTGCAACTATGTGTGTGTGTGTTTGTGTATACATGCATATAAATTGCCATGGAATGAAGTATTAAAAATAACCGCCATAACATCATTAATCATCGCAATTGACAATAAAAACAGATAAACATAAAGTTATGTAATCATCAACGATTTGGAGCCGCAGAAAAATGATTATATCTTACTCTTCAGCACAATTCCACCATATATCTTTCCAAGAATCTTCAGGACATAATCGTCGGATTTTATTTATTTATTTACTTTTCAACTCTCTTCTTTTCTGTTATGCTTAGTTCCAATAAATTCACTGTTCTTGCTATTGTTGTCTTCGCCTCTTGCAGCACAAAAGGCTTTTAAACGATTCTTCGCAATAATCACCGTTGTGGCATCAAACCTTTCCAACATGACTGTCAGGAAATAAATGAATGGTAATGAAAAGAATTCATGGAGGGAGGTTACGGAATTAATAAACAAAACGAAACATCATCCTCGTACACATCCACACATCCAGACACACACGTACACATCACACACATAAACATACGCACACATACACACACAGACATATATAACATATATATATGTGCAGGAGTGGGTATGTGGTAAGTAGCTTGCTTACCAACAACATAATTCCGGGTCAGTTCTACTGCGTGGCACCTTGGGCAAGAGTCTTCTAATATATCCTCGGCCGACCAAAGCTTTGTGAGTGGATTTGGTGGGCGGAAATTGAAAGAAGCTCGTCGTATATATATATGTACACACACACACACACACACACATATATATATATATATATATATATATATAATATATATATATATATATATATATATATATATATATTATATATATATTATATTAAATTAGAAATAAAACCACTATTAGGCAAATCAAACAATGAAAAACTTAAGCCAATAAATAAAATTAATTAATTTATATTATTTTAAATATATATCAAAAGTATTAAAAGTTTAATAAAAGATAATGAGTAAAACACTACTATCGTTTCATGGCTGTCCAATTCGTATATAATTCGAGTTATGGTTACAGTCAATCTTCAGGTAATTGAAATATTTGTCTTAGCGAGGTTTAGCAAAGATAAATTTTTCAATTACCTGAAGATTGACTGTAACCATAACTCGAATTATTACGAATTGGACAGCCATGAAACGATCGTAGTGTTTTACTCATTATCTTTTATTAAACTTTTAATACTTTTGATATATATATTTAAAATAATATAAATTAATTAATTTTATGTATTGGCTTAAGTTTTTCATTGTTTGATTTGCCTAATAGTGGTTTTATCTCTAATTTAATATAATATAATATTTTACTATAAAATTGGATTCAATCCTAAATCTAAGTTTGGATTTATTCCCTAATATTTCATTATATATATATATATATATTATATATATATATATGTGTGTGTGTGTGTGTGTGTGTGTGTGTGTGTGTGTGTGTGTGTGTGTGGTGTGTGTGTGTGTTTGTGTGTCTGTGTTTGTCTCCCCACTATCACTTGGCAACCGATGTTGGTGTGTTTAAGTAGCCGCAACATAGCGGTTCGGCTGATGTGTCGGATAGAATAAGCACTAGGCTTACAAAGAATAAGTCCTCAGTTCGATTTGTTCGACTAAAAGCGGTGCTCCAGCATGGCTGCAGTCAAATGACTGAAACAAGTAAAACAACGAAAGATTATATATATATAAATAGAAACATCATTATTTCTAAATCTCTCAAAGAGAGATATTCAGTAACAGTTATTTAAAGTAAAGTGTATTAGCCAACATAATGTGGCAGTCCTGGATGGGACGAATGTTACTGTTGTTTAGCCCCAGGAAAAGTCGTTTTCAGCTGGCTATACGACACAATTTCTGTGTCCTTATATTTTCGAACAGTGGAGTTCAGCACCCACATCCAGCACAAAACAACATCTGTGGATCTATTTCTGGGTTATTGCCCCTTATCAATACAGAGTAGCTGCTCGGCTAGACGGCGCTGCTGAATTCCCGTTAGAAAATATATAAATTTCAAAGTGACACATAGTTACTAATCTAATAAATAGAAACATTATTTCTAAACCTCTCAAAGAAAGATATTCAGTAACAGTAATTTAGAGTAAAGACTATTTGCCAACATTTACTGGATGGGGATGCTGAGCTCCCCTGTTCGAAAACATAAAGACAACAGTAACATTCGTCCCATCCAGAATTGCTACATTATGTTAGCAAATAAATATTCTTAGAATACACACACACACACACACACACATATATATATATATATATATATTTGTTTTGCAAGATGTTGGATGTGAAATCATGTGTTGAAACAGATATAGTTGTATTTAGGAATGGTCATTTTTCCAGAAAGAAGAAAGCAAAGGACCACTGATGCTGCCACAGGAGTGTGACGTAAGAACTCTGGCCGAAATAAGATTAAGATTAATGTAAAAATAAATAACGCTGAAGCAAAGAAACACCAAATATATAGTGCGTGTGTTTTTATTGGCTAAGCTGGCAAAATGACCATTCCTAAATACAACAATATATATATATATATACATATATATATATATATATTATATATATATATATATATATATATATATATATATATATATATATATATTATGTATATATGTATATATGTATGTATGTATAAGCATTTGTGTTAGTATGAATATTTATACGATTGCCACCTTGCCGAGATCCATAAAGTGATTTGTTCGAAAGAAATGAAAATGGCGGAAAGTTTTCCGGTGAGAGTGATGTGTAGAAGAGAAGGAAGGTCTGGGATGTGTTCTGTGACATTTATTTCTCTTTCAATAGAAATAGTCACCTAAAGGAAGAGAAATCACCAGAAATCAACATCCAGTCACTTCATCACCTAGGAATACTCGCACTCACGCATGCACACACGCACACGTATATATCTTTATAGCCACACTCTTTCTCTCTCTCTCTCTCTCTCTCTCTCACCTCCCACACACACACACACCACACACATATATATATATATATATATATATATATATATATATATATATATATATATATACACGTGTATATGCGAAACTACATCATCATATCTCCAAATTCTTCAGTTAGGTTGCTGATGCCAAATTGATGAATGATGGACCACTTGCTTACAGAACGTGGCATCACAAAATGAAACCTCATCACTCATTTATAATTTCGATGACATAGAATTTCTTGGAAAGGATCAATATCAGTGAAAGTAAAGAGAAGAATTGGGTAAAGGAATGCCTTGCACCCTGCTTCTCTTTGAATAACTTATTATATTAACCAGTTTTTGCGTGATGTAACACTCACTGTTAGAGCGACGACATCATAATATTCAGTCTTTGATTGAAGTATCGTTCCCTTCATTTTCTGAAGGCTGTTTTTGCATCATTCTTCTTCAACGGGTTTTGGGCAGCCAAGGTAAGACAGGCGTTCATATAAAATAAACTAAAATGCATAACTATAAAAAGATTTATGAATAGGAAGACACACACTGTGACTTCAACTGTGGTTCAATATATTCTTAGTTGTATACGAATGTGAAATATGTATATCAAATTAACGACAAGCAATGAGCGCGCGCGTGTGTGTATTTAACGTTACAAATATAAGGATTAAAATTATCAAATAATCATTTACCAATGGGTAGCATGCGTAATAAGCGTCAGAAGACATAAATATTTTTAAATATAAGAGTGTATGAAATGCACACGAAAATAAAACCACCATGTATGTGGATTACTTACATACTAAAAATAGCAGTCAAAGCCTAAAACCATATATGGTTCTAATTTTACGGTGTTTTATTTCGCTGGAAAATAATATTATTGTATTGTAATAATATTTGTAGTCTTATACAAAACTTTTTCACTGATCTCGGTTCTGTTTATGGCTGAGGCTATTGGCCGAGTATACAGGCATTGATGTGGCGGACATTTTTAATTTAGTCTCTCCGGTAGATCTAGCCGACGAGGACCGATAACAAACGTGTTTTACGATAACAAACGTGTTCTGAAAAGTTCAAAACTCGAGTACGAGCTTGTCCATTTCTCTCGCATTCTTCCTGTCTTTATGTTCTGAGTTCAAATTCCGCCAAGGTCGACTTTGCCTTTCATCCCTTTCGGAGTCGAAAAATTAATTAAGTACCAGTTGCATACTGGGGTCGGTCTAATCGACTGGTTCCCTCCCCAAAACATTTCGGGCCTTGTGCTTAGAATAGAAAATTTGATATTTATGGTTTCTTCAAGTTTTCACTTCAGGCTTCGAATAGTCGTTACTAGAACTTGTTCCGAGAAGAATATTCTAACTTAATGTATTTCTTTCTGTATGCGTGACGTGACGTGTGTGTGTGTGTGCATATGTTTGCTTGCAAGTGTGCGTGTGTGTGTGTGCGCGCGTGTGTGTGTATGCGCGTTTCCTGAATGTGACATTAGATTTTGATTCCTTGTTAGTGATTTCACTTCCTTTTGGCAACCTTTCCAAACGAAACAGAGAACTATTTCCTTGCTGCCAAAACAAACTGACAAAGAAGTTAAAATGAAAATGCTTAGTTTTATTCTATAGACACATCGTCATGATGCGTCGGGTTTCTGCAATCATTAAATTTTTAAAATATGACTCAAAAAGTTAGACTTAGCCCAACAGAGGAAACGGTAGGAAATAATTATGCTCTTCTTCGGACGAAATCATTCTGCGTCAGGCCGTGAGGCACTCTGATGTCTCTCATTTTCATTATAATAGATGGAAACATTATATTAGGGTTAGATATTCATGTAACCACAGAAGCACGTGTTTATAATGTGATATAATATAGTAGCATCTATATAAGAATCTGCTTGTTCGTCCGCCCCTTAACTTTCGTTAATTAGAGAGGTGGAGTAAAAGAGAGTAAGAGAGAGAGAGAGAGAGAGAGAGAGAGAGGTGTGAGTAGAGAAGGAAGTCGTGAGGAAGAAGTAGATAAAGATGTATAATAAGGCCAAATGTGTCACGTGATTAGTTGAAGGGAGAGAGGAAGAGGAAGAGAAAAGACGGTGAGAGAAAAGAGGGAGAGAGAAGTGTTAACGACGTGCGGTAGGGTGGGGAGGGAAACGCAAAGAGAAAGAGATATGTTGAAGATAGAATATTTAGCAGTGATGTTCTGGTGTGAGGTTAAAGAAAGGCTGATAAAAAGAGATGGACAGGGGAGGCAGCTACATTGAGAGAGAGAGAAGAAAAAAGAGAGAGTGAGAGTGAGAGAGAGAGAAATAAAGAGAGAGAGAGAGAGCGGCAGATAACGTAGAGTGGTGGTGATGGTGGTGAGAAGTATTCTTGTTTATCGAACTAAATCTATATTCTTCTTCTCCCTAATCGTTCACACTTTACGCTTTAGCGTGAGAGAGAGAGAGAGAGAGAGAGAGGAAGAGGAAAGGAGAGAGTGAGTGAGAGAGCATCTAGCCAGTCGATGCGTTATGCTGCCACTCACGTGGTTAGTGGAAATCAGAGTTGAAGAGAAAGAGAAATGTTAAACACAGGAAGAGGGGAATTACGTTGAAGAGGTAGAGAGAAGGAGAAAAAAATTTTAATAAAGTGCTTAGTCAAAGGAAATTCCTAAAGCCATATATTATTGTGACTGGAAGTGAAATGACAGCGAAATAAAAATCAACATCATTCTTTCCATCTTAAATAGCTTCTCTTAATATTTTTTCGTTCTGTGGTATTTCGACAGACCCCACTAGTATAATATAATATAATATATTTTCTATTAAAGGCACAAGGCCTGGAATATTAGGGGCGGGGGCTTGTCGATTAGATCTACGCCAGTACTTAACTGGAACTTAATGTATCCACCGCGAAAGGATGAAAGGCAAAGTCGATTTCTGCGGAATTTGAACTCAGAACGTAAAGACAGACAAAATACCGCTAAGCATTTCGTGATATATCTCACGGATGAATGTGATCCATTGTCAGTGGTGTTTCTGGAATCCCAGGGCGTTTCGGGTTTTTCAACATCAGACCTCCACGCCTATGCAACCTGATGACCCAAAACCGTTCGATCAAGTTCCAGCTTGCATCTCAATAACAGCAAACCGGTCAGAAAAATATTTGACCCGAAGTCACAGATTGGCCTTCCCTCAGGTTTCAGCAATGTAACCTATGACCTTTTTTTTTCAAAGCTCAGTCGGCGAATTTCGGAATAATCGCCGCCGGAACAGAACCGCCACATCCCGCTTCTATTGCCTTTCACCATGCCTGCCAGCCCCGATTTCTGTACTCTTCTACCAGCTCATAGTATTCATCACGCTTCCTATCATAGGCATCCTCCTTAATATAATCGCGTGACCGACTAGGCTATCGGATGTTGGACATCGCTGATCATGATGCGCTTTGCATATTATAATAAATATTATTACATTGGTTTCAATTTTTGACACAAAGCCAGTAAATTTGGGGGAGGGTATGAGTCGACTACATCGACCTCAATACTCAACTGGTACTTATTTAATTGACCTCGAAAGGATGAAAGGCAAAGTCGACCTCGGTGGAATTTGAACTCTGAACGTAAAGACGGATGAAATGCCGCTAAGAATTTTATCCGGCGTGCTAACGATTCCGCCAGCTCACCGCCTTAAATGATCCTATCTTCTATAGACACAAAGACAGAAATTTGGGAGGGAG
>NC_043013.1:53465925-53478425 GCF_006345805.1 Octopus sinensis | reverse complement strand
TAAGATGTATAAACAAGAGGCACATAGTTTGATGAAATGCCGCTAAGTATTTTGTTGGGTGAGGTAACGATTCTGTCATCTCACCGCCTTAGCAACACTAACAACATTACTTATCCTAAATACAGAGAAAAGCTTCATTAAAAATTATCTGAAGAAATACAACTTTAGCCTCATTCGCTAAAGTTATAATTCTTCCTTAATTCTGCAGCAATACGAAATACAAACAGCATCGAAATCAACTTAAGAGTCTCTAAGTGGCTGATCGATGTGACAGAAATAGTTGTCCGATCCCTATCAAATTACGTTTTAACGTTACAACGAGCGATGTATACACTGGGCATAGTATTTCACGAAATAACCAGCAAAGTGACGTTTACGGGTGAAAGACCTTCCATTTTCAAAGCTCTTCTAAGCCGCAGGTCGGAACAACTGAAAAAAGTTGAAGATCGTTTCAACTTCTTTAAGGCAATGTGATAAGGAAGCAAGATAACAGAATAATGGTAACGGAAGGTTCCTTATAAATTGAAAAGAGAAGATTTCAATAGCTTTTATACATCTTAGGCACAAAGGCCTATCAACAGAGGTGAACGGAATAAAGAAACAGAATCGTAAATGCATAGACTGACATTTTTAATCCGTTCTCTTCTAAAGATGTGCTTTTTTGTCTGAAATATGAAAGGGCTATTAAACCGTTCTCTCCTCGCCTTACAAGAAGCTCTCTGCTTTCATTACATTTTATTTTATGCATAAGAAGCAAGTTACGGATATTTGTACATCTAAATTTTCAACTTGAATCCTACTAATGAGATTTTGAGCTTTTCAAAGAGAACTTATATAAGATATTTTGAAGGAACCAGTTAAATATAATAACCGAATTTCCCGAATACAATTTATTAAGCTTCTTCGAGAATTAGTAGAATTCTTAAAATCGATAATAAAGAATACAATTCCAATCACAAAAACTAAAAGATAGATAAAACTGGTATATATCAGTGAAAATATTTACCAAGTTCTTAGAATTTTTTTTTATAATTACAAGAAGGAAATTGGAACAAATAATTTTTAGTCTCAGTTTGTAGAATTTAGTAACAGAGTAAATTAAAAATCTTGATATCGATTTGAAGTGAAGAAGGCTTTCATTAAAGTCTTAACTTCTCTGATTTTATTCCAGTTCCTGATTAATCAGTTAAATGAAGACGATTCAGAGATTACTGCTATGAAGGCTAATCAGAGATTACTGTTACGAAGACTAATCAGAGATTACTGTTCCATCTTAGAAATTGTAAATTACTAACACTTAAAGGTGGGCGTCAAACAACCTGATGAAAATTTCTAGCCATTACAGAAGCAGATCGGTTTTCCAGTTGTCGATAAACCTACCATTCTCACTTGTCCGACACACCATTCGGACTTGGACGTATATCGGCATTTACTTGTAGGTTTTCTTTCGCTTTCTTTTTTAATGAAAATTATTTTGCTGTCACTCTGTCCCAATTTCAAAAACAATTGCAGCGTGAAAGGTCTGTCAGGCTATTTAAAAACACACAAAAACCGTTTAATTCACTTCAAGATTTAAATCTAATTTAGTCAAAATATTCTGTGGAATTTTGTCTGTGAACAGGTCGCGGTCTCAAAGCGACGAAAAAGTTTGACTAATTAAATTAGTCCTTTCACGCAGCAATTGTTTTTGTTTCAGCATACGATAGCAGATCAGGTCACTTGCTATGCAAGTACATCTCCGTAATGTCCCAATTTCATTATTCATATTAGAAACTTACACACATATTTCTCTAATATAGGATAAGACCGTTCGTTCTTTATAATAAAAAAAAAATGGTAACTGTGCTCTAACTCCTAACATAGCAATAAAGAAATGCCTTCACAAATGTATTAAAAGGATCTGAAAAGATAACGAAATGCACCAAAATATGCTTAAAAGAAAAAGAAATACATTATGTCAATAAAGGAATGGATCTTTCATCCCATTCATAATTACTATAATTGGAATGAAATATAACCGCTTTAGACATGGACGAACTACCTATGAAAAGGGATATTCGCTCACTCGAGAAGTGAGTTTTGCTAGGATCTGTTGATATAAAATATTTATGTTACCCTTCAAAACGGTTGTGGGTAATTTCCAAGATGTACCCAGTACTCGTGTTTCGAGACGAAAATATCTCAAGCGATGAAGAGCAAATATGATGCTATTAAATATCATTATTATTATTATATTTATCCTCCTCCTCATCGTCATCATCATCATCATCACCATCATAATCATCATCGTCATCATCATAATCATCATCATCTTCTTCTTTTTCTTCTTTTTCTTCTTCTTCTCTTCTTCTTCTTCTTCTTCTTCTTCTTCTTCTTCTTCTTCTTCTTCTTCTTCTTATTATTATTATTATTATTATTATTATTATTATTATTATTATTGCAGATATGTACTAATATTGAATTTCCTTTTGCCTCAGATTCATTTTTAACTCTTTTATTCATTTTCAGCTTCTCCCCTACCCCTACACAGGCCGCCTTCACCAACACCTCCCTCGCCGCCTCCGCCGCCGCTCTCCTACAAGCTATCACAATATCGTTATTACTTCTATTATTACTATTGTTATCAAAGTAAACCTCTTTATTCAGGTGACGTTAAGAATAACTTATCTATCTTCTGCATGGATAAACATAAATGGAATAAAAACTCAATGAGACATTCTAATATTCCCAGGGCTGGCTCCTTTTACAACAAAATACTTACGTGTCCATCTCTCTCTCTCTCTCTCACTCTCTCTCTCCTCTTCTCTATTGTTCTCTCTATATAGAAATATATTTATGCATACATATAAATATGTATATGAATATATATATACGCGTATGTGTATGTGTACATATATCTTTATGCATGTGCGTGTGAATATACATACATGCATACATACATACACACACACACACACACACACACACACACATATATATATATGTATGTATGTATGTATGTATATATATATTCTGCATATGTAAAAGCATGGATATATGTTTGTGCCTGCATGTGAATGCGTGCGTATCTATACATACATATGCATACATGTTTATGTATAATATACACACATGTGTATTATATATATATATATATATATATACATACATACATATATATGGTGTGTGCGCGTGTGTTTGAATACACGTACAGACACATATATCTCGGATAGTATACATGAATAAACGTACAAACATATAAGTCGACTTATAGAGATACATATTTCGCCTATCCACACACACTCAGACACACACACACACCTCTACTTATATAAGTTGCAATCAAGAGAAGCGTATATAACTCTGAAGATGTAGTAAAAAAATGTTCATAAAGTAGAATAATCTAGAAGTGTGTGACGAAGAATAGAAATCTGACGTTGTACATGATTCCGTCTGTATTTCTTCGCAGTTTGCTGTAACTCACATAAGATTAGACGAAGACGTAACCAGCTGTTGCAGCAATCTGCCAAGTTCGCCACAAATTCATAAATTCATATAATCGCTATTAAAAGTCTTTGTAAGACTACCTCAGCAAAACACCCATGAGGTATACGAGGAGATGTGAATGTACTCAAGAAATGTTTGGATATATTTAAAACAGTTTTTATCTGATATGCAAGACAAACCCACATGGTGAAACGAAAAGCCAAGACTGAGTTGGCCGCACGGTCCAACTCCCTACTTTGCCCGGATCAATTCCGGAGATAGAGACGAGTATTATTAAGTTTAAAACAATCAAGCATTAACACTAATGGTGGTGCTCCAGTATGGCCACAACCGCCGGCTAAAGCCAATAAGGTAATATGCGCAAGGCTAGAAACGGGGTTCATCGATTACAATGATTCCAGTATTTGGTTTATACAATAATTTATTGATCGTGGAAAGTTAATAATTGCGGGATAAGAAATTAGAAACTAAAGACTTGAAACAAATAGCAAGGCTGTATTTTGTCCCATTATTTTTACGTGTCTGGCATTCTCTTAGCATATATGATGTTACATCTAAAATAAGAGTACGAACGCCAACAGAAGAAGTTTTGCTGAAACTCATCACTAAATCCACAGTGAAACCCAAATCAGTCATCGCCTTAGAAGTAAGGAGTTCTTTTTAATTTCAACTTATTTTCTTGTATGATAGTAAATTAAGTTTCCAGGCTATTACTGAATTTAATCTAAGGACTCATAGGAATGGTTTCCATGGTGTATATATAATCGAATGGGACGTCAGTCCTTCACACGTGAACTCATGTATAGCTGAGTGACCAGGTGCAATGTGAAATGAGGTGCGTTGCTGAGGAACGCAACACACCTCTCGCTCCAGGAATCGAAACCTCACTCTTATGATCGCTAATGCAGCATCCGAACCACTTCACCACATGTCATCCCCTTATATCATAACGAAGCACGAATTACAAAATGTGTTGCGGTATTTAGCAACTTCCCGATACATCCTGACTTCAAATCCAACTGAAGCTGTGGTTTCTTTCCATTACTCAACACCGGTCACTAAAATAGGTACCAGGGTATAAAGGGGTTGACCTATTCGAATATACGCCTCTTCATCAATATCTGTGCCTTGTCTTTATACTAGAAATCGTAACTTTATCTGATGCATAAAAGCAGTACAGAAATATTAGACGCACCCTAATTCAGCAACGCAGATTCAGAAATTAATGGTTTATGAAAGGCCCAAAATGGCAAATAGCATACAAGAGAACTTTCTGACACACCTTGCTTCATAAATGTGCGCTTTATGTCTCCACTAATACGATAATTATTTTACACTGTCTCAACTTACTCCGATTGGTTTTTGCGATTTCTAGGCTGATGAGACCAAGGTGTTGGTGCATTTGACACTTAAGTATTTGTCATGTTTGAGGACAACATTAATAACCCGGGTCTCGAGGAACTCAATTTTCACTTCATGGAGCTCAGCAACGGAGGGCAAATTTGAACTCAGAACACAAAGTATCGAAGTAAATACAAAGCAATTTAACAAACGCCCCAACAAACTAACATGGTTGTTTATATATATATATATATATATATATATATATATATATACACACATACACTCATATCCACGAAGATTAATGTTAATTATTGATAAGCTGTCAGTTAATAATAAAATGTAGGATTGTTCTGTTCTGAGACTTGAAATCTGATATCGTTATCTGTAACCAATTAACAAAGACAGAATGGAGTCAAAAAGTACTTAATTTCTTCATTGCTACGATCAGTAAATAATGCTCTTCTTTTACTTCTAGCATTTCAATTGATAATGTGACTCATGAAACACAATTGTAATTTTAACTCATGCCACAAAACCGTCCGATGTCAATTATAAATTTTAAAAGTTATTTATGTTCGTAGTACGGTCTCTGAATATTTGATAATAACATCTGTTTATAAATTTCTTTTCTTTTGTTGTTGTTACTATTACTGAAACAAGCAACAGTTGAGGCTGCTAAATATTGTAACAAATGCTCTATTTTGTAATCCCCCACACACACTCACATAAAAATGTATATACATATATACACCATACATACAAGTGCACACATACGCACGAACACACACACACACACATAAAAAATATGTATATACATAAACACATACTCACAACCGTATACATACGCCCGCGCACGCACACACACACGTACACACACATTGGTAATTTGCAACCTTTGAGTTAAGGCACAAGCCCTCTGCCAACATCTGGTGTGTAAAGTATTTTAAGTGCTGAGAGGTTTTGAACTCGGGGCGACAGGACTCACCGTGCACACTAAACTAATAATTCTACGCTCTAACGTGCCTGCCATGTTTTACTGTTGAAGTATACTTTATAACAATATTGGTTTATATATATATATATATATATAAACTAAGGCAGATCACAGTTTTATAAAGGATAAAGATATAATCTTTCTCGAGAAAACGCTTCTAAGTTACTGATTCTTTCATTTGTAGCAAAGTAGAGCGAGCCATCACTTGCGAGCGAATACATCTTGACCCTATGTCACGCGCTTTCGCTAATTGCATTTGGTTCCCGTTTAGTCGCAATAACCTAATTCCCAAATTGAATTCAACACCTTTGGATCATGTTCCAAGAGCCTTAGCAATTAGGACAACCACATTTAAAGGCAAAGTAAAATCATAGATTTTACTTTGTCTTCGAGCTAATTGATTTAATGATTGGTGGCAAAATGGCAGAGTTGTTACCATATCGGACAAAATGCTTGTTAACGCTTCTTTCGGCTTTATGTCCTGATTTCAAACACCGCTGAGGTCGACTTTTGCCTTAGATCCTTTCCGGTTCTATAAAATAAAGTAGCAGTTGAGCACTGCGATCGATGTAATCGACTTAACCGTTCCGCCGACATTTAGTCGCAAATCATAGTTACGTTTTCTCCCTCATTTACAGCCTCAATGTGGGGCTTGTACCATTTGTCAACGGTTTGATTTAATAATGCCAACACATTATCCAATGTAGATATTAGCCAACTCTGTCATGTCTTGATTTGTACTCTACAGATGCTAAAACCTTACACCCAGAGATTAGGTGGTCCACTATTTCAATCCCATCATTACAGTATCAGCACTTTGGAACTACACCATTTGTCATCAGAGTTGGCTTGATAGTTCCGGATCAATAAGCTCTGATTTTGGGCAGCCAAGATAAAAATAATATTGAAGCTGTAAGTCACGACTGGTATAGCTAAAGCATTGATCGCTTCGATCCTGTTTCTCGCATTCAGCTCTGTCTTGAGTATTGCACTTACCCTGCGATAACATTCTCCTCCGATCCTTTTCCTCATTACTGAATGTTTGAGTCCATCATCTTCAAATATCTCTAGATATATTTAGGTCTCCGCTGGTTCTAACTCCTTTATGACATTCTGCTGGTGAAGATTAAGGTTGGATATTTCTAGCATTTTCCTTTGATAAAGGTAGCTTTTGCACATTTATCGAGGCCAAATTACATCCAGATCTCATCACTGAATTGTTTAACAATCGCTAGTAAGCCCTGCAGTTGTTGGCCATTTTTTGCAAGAAGCTTTCAATCATCCACGTAAAAGAGATGATTTATATTTTTGTCAAATATTTCATAGTCGTATTGTACATCATCGAGCAATTTCGAGAGAGGTATTAAGGTTAGACAAAAGAGGAGTGGTGATAGAGAGTCACCTTGGAAAATTTCACGTAAAACGCTTACATCTCCAGCATTGAGCTCCATAATCTCTTATTTACAGACAATAAGTTTCGCAGAGTAGGTGCTATTTTATACATTTCCAGACATTTCTTAATCCAGCGATGTAGTAGACTATAAAAATATTTTTTTATACTCTACCCAGGCTATGGACAAGTTGTGTTGTTTGTGACAATCTTCCAAGATTATCTTATTGATGAGTAGCTGATCTTTACAACCAGATGGCCCAGGTTTACATCCTTTCTGATCATTAAGGAATATGCCACTTTCTATTAAAAAACTATAGGTATATTCATTCAAGACAGATGTTAGTATTTTATACATTGTTGTTAAGCAGGTTATGGGTCTATAATTTTTGGTTCATTTGTTTCTTCATGTTTTTGAATTAAGAATGTAACAACATTAACTTCCCAAAGGGGAATCATGCTAAGTTGTTGCAAAACATTGTTGTAAAGTTCATTAATCTCTTAGGAGGCATTCCACCAGAAGTTAAGAATTTTATCCTTTTCTGGAGACTTCCATTTGCTTTACTTCCTGAGAGCAGATATTACATCCTCTCCCACATTTGCTCTTCTAAGGAGTCTAAGTCAGTAGATATTCTATTAATCCGAGGGGCATTTTATTGTGTTTTCCTTCTCAAATTTTATTCCAAAATCGCTGCTCATCTTCTTTTGATGGGACAGACTTTTCTGTAACTAGTAATTTCCCTATCTTCCTGTAAAAAGTTTTGCGTTATTTTTTAACATGTTGTCGTCCTTGAAGAATCTAACGCGCTTTTCATATCATGTTACGCAGGCAGCTTTAGCACATACCTTTTACTTGATAGATTCTATGGTGGTATCGATGTCAAGCATATATTTTTTATGATTTTCGGATTTTTATTGGTTTGATAGTCTTGTCAAACTTAAGGTTTTTTAAACATTCTATGTCAGACCTAAGTACCTGAATTTGGTATTGAATACGCTCTTGCCAAGTAGGCTTTTTGTGGGAATATTGTCGCTTTCTAATCTTTTCACAACATAGAATCGTTGAGATCTTTGCGGATGCATAGTACAGGTGGTTGAGATCTATAATATCAACATCATTAACTGAAATCCCTAAGTGCAAGGCGCATTTTACCAATTATTTTCAAGTTTCGGTTAGAGTTGCGAATTTTTGGGAGAGTGTCACGTTTATTCATACTAATTTCTTTAATTTTCAGTCATTCAATCATTGTTTATATCATGTAGTTCAGTTGGGTCAATTTTTGTGTGACTTTCTTCATCTATTTGATTTTCATCTGCCTTAGTGCTTATGATTGGTTCAGAGAGTATTTCACTTTGCTTATCAGTTACATTAACTCTTTCATTGCATTTTCGTCAGCCCTGGGCTGGTCTATATTTTTTTCTTCTGTACTATCTTCATTAGCCGCAACTTCGTTCCATTTATCTCGTACTGATTGTTCACACCCAGTCTAGTTCCTCACTGGGATACGCGATCTGTATTTTGCTTTGTCATCACTGAGGCATGACGAGCTTGGACGTTGACATTAGGGGACGGATGTGTCTGTTTAGAATTAATTTTTTGAGACAACACCGCCTCCGAGTTTTCTGAAGGAAAACATTGCTCGTAACGTAGCTTCTTAAGGCTTAACAGATCTATATTCGTCTGTATTTTCTGTATGTTCATAGATTTATCTCCGTTCATAGTTTTTTTGTGATGTTTCTAAGCGTATGAATTGTTCACTCTCTGTGTTAGCTCATAAAATAGAAAAATAAAAAATGTTTTATTTTTTTGTTTCGTTTATGACACGTGCTTTCAAAAGCGTGTATGTTGTGTCCTGTAAATTTCACGTAGTTGTGTAAGCATTGGGATGTATGTGTAGTCCTATGGGTATTAAAATGTATATATGATTGTGTAGACATTCGAATGTATGCGTAATAAATCAATTTACGTACTTACTGTTTTGTTCCACCTTATATTTTATAATTTGTAAACTTTCTAATTTTGATTTCGCATGTGCCTTTCACACACGTTGTACAGAGACATCGTGCATGGGAGAAACTGTATTTTGTATGGCAGTAAAATTTTGTTTATGTTATTATTTTCTTTAAAAGGCCGATTCATTGAAGTCTTCCATAGGTTCCTTTATCGCAATCCGCCAATGTTATTACATTAAATTTGTTTTTGAATGGAGGGTTCGTTGTAGCGCATCCATGTTGTTATTCATGGTGGAGCTGCTCATTATTATTATTATTATTATTATTATTATTATTATTATTATTATTATTATTAGTCGTCGTCGTCGTCGTCGTAGTAGTAGTAGTAGTAGTAGAAGTTCAGAACAGGGAGGTGATGCAACTGACATACCCATGCCCCGAAATCGCTGGCCTTGGGCCAAAATATTATTTTGGCGGTGATCTGGCAGATTCGTCAGCACGCCGGGAGGAATGCTTCGCGATATTTCGTCCATGTTTACGTTCTGAGTTCAAATACCGCAGAGGTCTGTTTCGCCTTTCATCCTTTCAGACTCGATAAAACAAATTGCAGTCGAGCGCTGGGAGTTAATGTCATCGACTACCCCCTCCTCCAAAATTGCTGGCCTTGTGCATATAGATAAGAGGATTATTATTACAATTATTATTTTTTTCATATATAAGGCGCCGAGCTGACAGAATCGTTAGCACGCTGGGTGAAATGCTTAGCGACATTTCGTCTACCGCTACGTTCCGTGTTCAAATTCCGTCAAGATCGACTTTGATTTTCATCCTTTCACGGTCGATAAATTAAGTACCGATGAAACACTGAGTTGATGTTATTAACTAGTCCCCTCCCCCGCCCACAATTTTACAGGCCTTGTGTTTATAGAAGAAAGAAATACTTTCATAATTACTTATGATTAGCCCCTGCAGCGAAATTCAGGCGTTGTGCCTATAATAGAAATGATTATCCTTAGAATCTGCAGAATCAGCAGCAGCAGCAGCAGTGGTTGTTGTAGAAGTAGTAGTAGTTGTAGTATCGGCATTGTTATAGTTTATTTTTTTTTCGTTGTCTTTATTTTTGTTTTCATTTCTATCGTTACCCATTTTTCTTTTTGTTTATCTGGAGACGATAAAAACTGTCTTCTGGTCTCCGCCACTCAACAAACTGTTTAATAGATTTCTATCGATAATCACAAAATAATCAATAAGGAAAAGGTGTAAGTATGGGTGGACGTATGTAGTTACGTAACTCTGCAAGTAGGTATGCGTGTGTATATTTGTATATGCATGTGTGTAGTATGTATGCATATATGTATCTGTGTAAGTATGTATGTATCTATCTGATTGTCTATCCCTCAATCTGTCTATAAGCATATATATGTACGTACATTTATACAAATATACATACACACACACACACACACACACACACATATGTAGCACACTTATATATGTGCAAGGGAATAGGTGGGCAGTTGTGAAGCGAGTACTCAAAACCAATAAACGCATAAGTAGATAACACATACATACGTTAAAATGCATACACTTATACACATAACTATATGTGTGTGTGTGTGTTTGTAACCATATATATATATACTTGTATATATACACACGTATACGTTCATATATATATTTAAACATATATATACGCGAACATATATATATATATATGTATGTATATATATATAGATAGATAGACAGAGAGAGAGAGATATATATACACACACATATATTCACGTGTATACATGAAAAAATTCCTTACGTCTACGAGATTGTCCCAAATATATTCTCTTCGATGGCAAACCATACATATACACAGATGCACGCACACATGTACACGCATTCGCTCACACGTGCACACGCACATATACAGATTTATATTTATACTCCCAGACGTACACGTTTACCTCATATACGTGTAATTTAAACGATAAATATTTTTGAAAAACATAGATATATATACACATACACACATACATACATATTTACACACACACACACATATATATATGCATATATATATATGTAAATAGATATATATGAATATAAATATATATATATATATATATATATATATGTAAATAGATATTATATATGAATATATATATATAATATATATATATATATATATATATATATATGTAAATAGATATTATATATGAATATATATATATATATATATATACATGTATGTGTGTGTGGGGGTATAGTTATATATATATATACATATATATTTATAGTTATATGCTTACTCACAAATGTGTACACACATAGACGCATAAACACACATATACGCACACACATATATGTATACTCACGGACATATATACACATCTGTGAATATTTCTTGGTGTACACCCATTGGTGTGTGTTTGGAATTTAAAACATTATCAATATTGATTGATTTCTGTAAATAATCCTATGATACCATTCTTTAAAGCCATTTTGTAAAGATAACGCCATAAGGTGCTCATTGATTTTTGGTTCCTGATTTCTGTTTGATTCTAACACATGTAAGCCATCAATCTGTCTCGGAAAAAAAAAAAGAAACACAATGATAAAAACTTATTTTGCGTTATGATTTCCTTAATTGTTTCGCGATGTCTTTTTTATGATTGCCCGATGTATGTGATAAAGAAAAGAAAACAAACAAACAAACATGTTGTATTGATTGAAGAAAAAATTGTATATTTCATGTATAATATATATAATGGCAGAAGACGTTCTCCAGAATCACGCGGTTAACAAAACAACCGCCGCATCCAACTACCAGTAGTTCGATATTGGCTGAAATAAGCAGACAGACAAACTGAGAAAACAAATCTATATTATACAAACATTTTCTACACAGACTCACAGACTAACAGACAGATGGAGAAAACAAATTTACATTATCAAAACATTTTAAATGGGAGAGATATAATTACTCTTTCACTGTTTATCTTGAGAGACACAGAAATCCATATATCTTTCTTTAGTCATACGTAAGTTTGTGGTTGAGTGTTTGTTACATGCGCACGCATACGTTTAAAAATAGTTTCCGTCTATGGGCCCTTTTGGTTTCTATTTTGCTCTACTGGATCTTCATAGCAACTCACTGAAAATAATATTACTTTGTGTTTCTATAGTTAAATATTATTAAAAATTGTATTAAAAAATATTAAAATATTTTGTGTGATGTAGAAATACAATCAATTTGTTGCAGATAAATTTTAACAATAAAATCTTGTCTGGTCCTTCAAGGACCATACGGACCGTGGTTGAGAACTGTTTGTTTAGTAAGTGGAG
>NC_043013.1:53443425-53460925 GCF_006345805.1 Octopus sinensis | reverse complement strand
TGCTTTTCTAGAGAGAGTTTTCAAATTTCTAACTGTAGTAAACTTTGTTTTCGTTTTACTGGCCTTAGCTCCCAATTACAAAACTATAGTCAAGCAGTGAAGAGTTTTCTAAATACCAATTAGAAAATGAAATGCATGAAGGGATTTTCAAAAGCACACAAACTAATAAATTTCGTCTTAAATTTCTCAAATATACCTTAAACTGTTGAGTGATCTTATACTGCTTTCAATTGAATAAAAAATATCTGCAAAACATCAAATTCGAAAAAAGAACAGCACAATTTGGTGTGTTCTCAAGCGAAGAAAATAATGGAGGGAAAGCGAGAAATTATTTTAAGCGGTTTTCACGGAAAGAGTTTGCCAAAGAAGTCGTAGGGATGAGTTTCACTTCAAGTAAATTATTTTGTTGCAATTTTTGCGGTAAACTTACTTTTTATTGCTATTTAATTTGTTAAGTCAGTGTGAAATAATGTGAAGTGATACAGTCTTGCAACAAAACCTAAAAAAACGAATGCAAAAACAAAACGTTACGCGTTTTAATATAAATCTTTGTTTTTATTAAAGATAGCGTCAAGTAGGATTTATATAATGTTTATCCGCCTTCAATTATACGGTTTTGAGTTTTAAAATTGCATACTTTGGATTAAATATCAGCAGTCAATATACATACATACATACATATATATTATATATATATCTATATAATATATATATTATATATTATATAATATATATATATAATTTTAATCCAAACGGGAAAACAAAAAAACAACAACAATGGAACAATTACAGTATTATTATTAATAGGCGTCAGGAAATGGAAGCAGGAGGGTATGACGTTTCGAGCGGAGCTCTTCGTCGGAAACATAAAGAAGGAAGAGAGAGGAAAGAAAGATCCCAAAGCGGGCAACAGGGATAGAGAAAAAAAAAAACGACTGGTGTTTACGAGTTACCAATGGTGAAAGGCGGAAGTTTAACAATAACAAGAGCAAAGTAGGTTTTTAAAGGCAAAAGAGTGGAGACAAGGTTGGTAACGAAACAGATGTGTGTGTATGTGTGAGTGTGTGCGTGTGTGGTGTGTGTATGTGTGTGTGAGGCGAGATAAAAAAACAAAAAATATATGTATGTGTTAGTGTGTGCGTCGTGTGTAGGCGGTGTGAGGTGTAGGGCGAGGCAGTGGTAGGCATAAGGCACTGGTCGTAAATAGTAGAGGAGTAAGAAAAAGAAGGAAGGAGGAGGGAGGGAGGGGGAGGGGTGGGGGCGTATGTAGCGTGCCAGCGTGTGTTGAGTAGTAGTGTGTGTGTGTGTCCAGTGTCGTGGTAGTATTAATGGCGAGTAGATTGAATGTGTGTGTAGAGTAATGTATATATTAAGCAAGTGTGTATATGTGTGCGCGCGGTGTGTAACAAAAAAGGGGGGGTTAAGGAAAAAGGACTCCAGCTGAGGGGAAGATGGAAGAGTGGTCCCGCGGAGACGGGCGTGGGAAAACCCAACGCCAAGCGACGGTCCCAGGAACGAGCGGGAGAGCCTCGTCGGGTCCAAGAGCGAGGTGCATGCGGCGCGTATGCGTGCGCGAACCGGCGCAAGCGCTTGTGTGCGCGCGCCTGCGAGTATGCGCGTAAGTGTGTATGGTGTGTGGATGTGTGAGTGTGTCTGTGTGTGGTCTGGGTGTCAGTGTGTCCGATGAAATGTATGTGAGTATGTGTGTATATATGTGTGTGCATAGATGTATGTCCGGTGTGTGTGTGTATATGTGTATGAGTGTGTATGTATGTACGTGTGGGTGTGTGGAAGTGTGTGTATGTGCATGTGTGTGCGCGTACATACAGGTGTGTGTGAGTGAGTGTGTGTGTGTATGTATGTGTGAGTGTGTATGTATGTGTGTGTAGGATGCATGTATGTGTATGGGTGTGTGTATGTGTGTGTGTATGTATGTATGTGTACGTGCGTGTGGTGTGTGTATGCGTGTAGGTGTGCGCGTGTGCATGCATGCATGCATGTGCGTATGTGTGTGTGTGTGCATATGTGTGGGTATATATGTATGTGCGCTATATGTGGTGTGTATGTGCGTACATGTGTGTGTGTATGCATGTGTGTGATGTAGGTGTGTAGGCGTGTGTGTATAGGTGTATGTATGTAAGTATGTATGGGTGTGTCCGTGTATGTGTGTGTATGTATGTGTGTGTATGTAGGTGTGTGGGCGTGTGTATATGGTGTGTATGTAGGGTGTGGGCGTGTGTATATAGGTGATGTATGTATGGGTGTGTGTCCGTGCATGTTGTGTGTGTGTTGTGTATGCATGTGTATGTAGGTGTTGTGTACGTGTGTGATGTATGTGTGTATGCGTGTGTGTGCGTGTGTATGCGTGCGTGTGTGTATGTAGGTGCGTGTGTATGTGTGTGGGAGTGTAGGTGTGTGTGTGCGTGTGCGTGTTTATGTTGGTGTGTGCGTACGTGAGTGTGAGTGTATGGGTGTTTGTCATGCATGTGTGTGCGCGTGCAGGTGAGTGTGTGTGTAAGTATGTGTGTGTGTATGTCTGTGTGTATGTATGTGCGTATAGGAGTATGTAGGTATGTGTGTGTGTATGTGTATGGGTGTATGTATGTATGTGTGTGTGTGTGCATGTGTATAAGTATATGTGTGTGTGCGTATGTGTGTGTATGTGTATGTGTGTGTGTTTATGTATGTGTGTGTATGTGTGTAGGTGTGTATGTGTGTAGATGTATGTATGTAGGGGTGTGTGTCGTGTGTTTGTGTGTGTGTGGTAGGTAGTGTGTATGTGTAGGTAGGTGTGTGTGTATGAGTGAGGGTATGGCTGTGTAGGTGTGTGTGTGTATGAATGTAAGTGTGTGTGTGCAAGTGTAATGTATGTATGTAGGTGTGGTGTGTGTATGTGTATGTGTACGTGTGCGTGTGTATGTGTGTGTGTATGCGTGTGAGTGTGAGTGTATGGGTGTATGTCTGTGTGTGTGTATGTCTGAAGTAGGTATGTGTGTGTATGTATGTATGTGTGTGTGTGCGGGTATGTGTGTGTGTGATGTGTGTGTGTTGTGAGTAGGTGGTGCGTGTATGTATGTGGGTAGGGATGCATGCGAGTGTGTGGGTATGTATGCATACATACGCACGCGCACATCCGAAGCAAGCCCACACACACGAAGCGCGCTCACGCACACAACGCGCAAGCAGTACAACGCAAGCCCAAGGGGCCGACCAAGCCCCCAGCGCGCGCCAAGGCGCGCGAGCGCAAAGGCCCTCGAACGCCCCGCTACGCGGGAACCGAGGATCCATCAGCCAAAACCGGAAAGCAGAAAAGAGGGGGGGCTGCCTGGATGCAAAAAGGTGTATGTGTGTGTGCATTCAGTGTAAGGGTGTGCATGTGTGGGTATGTATGTATGTGTGTGCCTACATGTATGTGTGCATGTGTGTGTGTGTGAAGTATGTACGTGCGGCGTGTGTGTGTGAGTGTGTGTGTATGTATGTGCGTATGTATGTGTGTATGTATGTGTGTATGTATGTCTGTGTGTGTGTGTGTGTGTAAGTATGTATGTGTGTGTGTATGTAGGTATGTGTGTGTGTATGTGCGTTGTTGGGTTGTATGTAGTGTGTGCATGTATGTCTATAAGTGTGTGTGATTAAATGTGTGAATGTATGTACGTAGATGGGTCTACGTATGTGTGTGTGTGAAAGCGTGTGGGAGGTAGGTGGGTGGGTGTGTGTGGGTGGTGTATCCGGAAAAAAAAAAGGGGATCTCAAGAGGAGGGGGTGTGTTAAGTCCGTGTGGGGTGGTAGTTTGTAGGGTGAAGATGTAGCGTTGCTCCAAGTGGAGCCTGGAAAGTGGGCGACCATTGTGGGGGGCGAGACCAAACACTGAGATGTCATCAAGGGAATGGCCGGCCGAGCGGAAGTGGCGTGCGACGGGAGAAAAAGATTGTAGGCGAACGTCCCTCAAGTGTTCAGTGAAACGGTCGGACAACCGGCGTCCCGTCTGTCCTACATACAGCATCCCGCATAGGTTGCATTTAATGCAGTAAATAAGGCCAGACGAGGTGCACGTAAAAAGTGCCTAATGCGTACAGTATGCTGGTTGGAGCCGGTGACAGCGGTGGTGTTGATGATGAAGGGGCAAGTGTTGCAGCGGGATCTAGAGGAAGGGAATGATCCGTGTGGGGCTGAGGGGGAAGGAGAGAGGGTGCTGTGGACCAGGAGGTCACGCAGATTGCGGGCTCGTTTGAAAGAGGACAGGGGTGGGTTAGGGAAAATGGGGCGGGTGGTGGGATCAAGCTGGAGGCGACGGAAGGCACATAGTATCTTGCGACGAAGGGGTAGGGTAGAGGGGTGGAAAAGGAGGGAAGGGGGTGCGGTTGGGGGGTGGGCGGCGGGAAGGAGACGGCGCGCGGGTGAGGGCATCAGAGAGGAGTATGGGTGGGTAACCTCGGAGTCTGAACATGCGGGCCAGGTATGAGATTGGGTCTCGAAATCCTGGTCGTGGCTGCACAAACGTCGGAGGCGGAGGAACTGGGAGTAGGGGATGGCTCGTTTGGTGTGGAAGGGGTGGGAGGAAGAAAGAAGTTGAGATAGAGGTGGGAATCCATAGGTTTAAAGAAGGCGTGGTGGTGGTGAGAGAGTTGGAGGGGTGATCGATGCGGAGAGAGATGTCAAGGAAGTTGACAGAGGTGTTGGAGATGGTGGAGGTGAATTGAAGAGAGGGGTGAAAGTTGGAAAGGAAAGAGATGAATTGGCAGAGAAGTTCACGGAAAGGGAGGTGGCACCTACGCAGTCGTCGATATAGCGACCGTATAGTTCGGGGGTCGGCCCAGAGAACTGGCAGAAAACACTTGGGCTTCAATGTAGCCAAGAAAGAGATTGGCGAAATTGGGGCCCATCCTAGTTCCCATCGCGCCCCGGACACCTGTTGGTACGTTTCCCCGGCGAACGTGAAGCAATTGAGGGTGAGGACGAGCTCAGCCAAACGGGAAGGGTGGGGGTGCTGGGGCTGGGGTCGGGACGACGGTCGAGGAAGTGTTGGAGGGCTAGGAGATCGTCATTGTGGGGAATCACTGTGTACAGGGATTTTACATCTAAAGGAATGAGAGGTGTGAGGGGCTGGAAGGGAAGGAAAAGGAATTGAAGAGACGGAGGGGCGTGGTGGTGTCGTGTATGTGGGATGGGAGGGCTGCGACTAAGGGGGACAGGATGCGGTCGAGGTATAGGGAGATGAGTTCAGTGGGGCAATTACAGGCAGAGACTATGGGACGGCCAGTGTTAGAGGGTTTATGGATGTTGGGAAGGAAGTAGATGGTGGAGGTGCGGGGTGTGCGGACGATGAGGTTGGTGGCGGTGAGGGGGAGAGCGGAGGATGAGATGAGGTCGCGGATGGTGGAGGACACTTGCTGTTGGTAGGAGGAGGTGGGATCGGAGGGGAGGAGGCGATAGAAGAGGGGATTTTGAAGCTGGTTGAGCGCTTCCTCCCTGTATAGGTCCGCGCGTCACACTACCACTGCCCCGCCTTTGTCCGCCGGTTTGATGACAATGTCATCACGACGGCGGAGGTGGCGAAGGGCAATGGATTCGGCCCGAGTGAGGTTGGCTCGGCGGGGTCTTGGTTCAAAGTTGAAACGGTGGACCAAAGCGTTGCAGTCATGTACAAACGAATCTAGGCTACTGAAAAGGCCTGGGGGCGGCGTCCAGATGGATGGACGACGCCCCAGCTCCAAAAGGCAATCCTGATTATTGTGACGCTGCGGGGACGCGTGGTAGTATGTGCAAAGTTTGAGGCGGCGCAGGAACAGGTTGACGTCCGCCCGAGTCTCGAACTAATCACAGTGGAGCGTGAGTGGCGTGAAGCGGAGACCCTTACTGAGGAGGGAGCGCTCAGCGGCGGAGAGGGGGAGGTTGGGGGGTATAGTGACACAGCGCGAGGAGGAAGCGGGGTGGTGGGAGGACTAGGGGCAGGCGGAGGGGGTGCAGGGGTGTGAAGGGGAGGGTAGGGGTGGTTGGGTGAAGATGGGTTAGGCGTAGGAAGGTCACGGTGGGGGGGTCCGTGGAGGGTGGGGTAGGTGCGAAGGAGGGGGAACAGTGGGGGAGGATGGGGAAGGGGGTGAGGGTCGAGGAGGAGGTGGAGTATTTGTTTTTTGTGTGTGGAGGTAGTTGTAGAGTTGGTGGTTGAGATTAAGAATGAAGCGGAGGATAGGTTGGGTGAAGAGTGGAGGGCAGAGGGCGGAGAGAAGGAGGTAGGCCTGGGGAAGTTGATGGTCGAGGGAGTCAAGGAGGGGGCGGGTGGAGCGGATGGTGGCGCGGAGGAGGGAGCGGGAGGTACGAGCGAGGGTGGGTTCGATGAAGGGGGGGAGGAATAGGGGGGGTAGCGTGGAACTTCAAGAGGAAACCGCGGGGTGTGACATGATGGCGGAGGCACCGGCTAAGAAAGGAAAGATGGCTAGAATGGCGGGTTTTCTTAAAAAGCAAGCGGGAAAGTTTTATAGCAGGTGCGGAACATTGTGGGGGGAAGAACGCGAGGTAGCGGCTGAGGAGGGATTGAAGGTGTTGGACGAACGAGTGCAAGTCAGGCATGATGAGAAGTGGTGGCAAACAGGTAAAGGTGGGTGGTGGCGAAACAGGAAAAAGGAGAGACAACAGGAAAACAACAAAAGAAGAAAAAGGGTGAAGACGGTTTGAAAACAAGAGAAAAAAGTTGAAAAAAGTCAGGAAAGAGATTTGAGAGTCAACGGACAGATTAGGTAATGATTTTCAATCACGATAATGGCGGTACTCCGGAAGAAGGTTGCAGGTGATCCGTAGGTCAGGAAGAATGGTGACAATAATCCGTAGGTGCAAAAATCCGGGAATTGGTATCCAAGGTACAAGGGGTCCGTGTAGGCGCGCAGTGGTATAATTTTAATCCAAACGGGATAACAAAAAAACAACAACAATGGAACAATTACAGTATTATTATTAATAGGCGCCAGGAAATGGAAGCAGGAGGGTATGACGTTTCGAGCGGAGCTCTTCGTCGGAAACAAAGAAGGAAGAGAGAGGAAAGAAAGATCCAAAGCGGGCAACAGGGATAGAGAAAAAAAAAACGACTGGTGTTTACGAGTTACACACATATATATGTATATATATATATATATATATATATATATATATATATATATATATATATATATACCAGAGTAAGCACATAAATGCGAAAGAATGTGGAAAAATAGTACTCGAATACCAGAGGTAGAGTATTATGCTTTATTCAAAAGCAACACAAATATCGCAAGAGTTTTACGATCCTATTCGACGGACGGGAACGTGGAACTCTGACTAACGGCTTATGTGATATTTTTGCTGCTTTTTAATAAAGCATATATATATATATATATATATATATGTGTGTGTGTGTGTGTGTTGTGTGTGTGTGTATGTATACATATCTTATCTTTTATCGTTTACTTGTTTCAGTCATATGACTGTGTCGATGTTGGGGCATCACCTTGAAAGATTTTAGTCAAACAAATCGAACGCAGAACTATTTTTAAAGCTTAATGCTTATTGTATCGGGCTCATTGACAAACCGCTAATTTACGGGGATGTAAACATGCCAACACCGGTCATCAGGCAGTAATACAGGTACAGTCACAGACACAAGGACATCCATAAATAAGTACATGTATACATACAGACATACATACATGCATATGTCTATATGTATGATTATATATATATAATATATATATATATATAATGTGTGTTGTGTGTGGTGGTGTGTGGTGGTGTGGTCTGTGTGTGTGTCTGTGTGTGTATAATGTATATATATACGTGTGTGTGTGTATATATATATAGGCGCAGGAGTGGCTGTGTGGTAAGTAGCTTGTATACCAACCCCAAGGATGCGGGTTCAGCCCCACTACGTGACACAGTGGGTAAGTATCTCCTACTATAGCCTCGCGCCGACCAAAGCCTTGAGTGGATTTGGTAGGTGAGAACTGAAAGAAACCCGTTGTATATATATATATATATATTATATATATATATATATGTGTGTGTGTGTGTGTGTTGTGTGTGTGTGTGTGTGTGTGTGTGTGTGTGTGTATGTGTGTGTGTGTATGTGTGCGTGTGTTTTCCCCTGCCCCCACAGTAGCGCTTGACATTCGATGCTGGTGTGTTTATGTCACCGTAACTTAGCAGTTCGGCAAAAGAGACAGAAAGAATAAGTCCTGGAGTCGATTTGCTCGACCATGCCCGCATTCAAATGACTGAAACAAGTAAAAGGATATATATATACGACATGCTTCTTTCAGTTTCCATCTAACAAATCCACTCACAATGTTCTGGACTTTCCGAGGCCATAATAGAAGATACTTGCCCAAGTTGCTACACAGTGGGTCTGAACCTGGAACCATGTAATTAGGATGCAAGCTTCTTACCACACAGCACCGCCTGCGCCTATATTTGTAAATATAGAAATGAATGTACGTAGGAATGAATGAATGCATGTAAATATGTGTGTACTATTATGGAAATCAGCATTTATTAGAAAATCTAAATATTATTTAAAGCAAAACCAGAAAATGTTCATACTCTATCAAAGACGTCTTTAAAGCATGGAACTGATATCTATTCTTTATTTTCTCCAGGATATTGTCTACCACCAGAAATTCAAACTGTATGGTAGATGGAGCAAAATAACTCACATATCGGCCGAATTAGGAAGAAGATAATGTCGGCAAGGTTAACGTCTAAAGGTGCCCAGGCACGCCTTTTAAAATTTGGCTGTATCTTTGCTGCTTCGAATTCTCTCTGTTAAACTGCATAATTTTTTTTTTCATACAGCATCATTTACGTAATTATACAACAATCAGTTTGGAAATGTCACACTCTTTAAATTTCGTATCAGTATTCTATTGCTACACGCTATCCATATTCTCCCATTTGTTTACAATCTCTGTTTCCTCCTCCTTCTCCTCCTCCTCCACTTCTTCCTCCTCCTCCACTTCTTCCTCCTCCTCTTCTTCTTCCTCCTCCGCTTCTTCCCCTTCCTACTCCTCCCCTCCCCCCTCAACTTCTTCCTCTTCTCCTCCTCTTCTTCTTTCTCCTCGCCTCCTCCTCCTCCTCCATCATTTCCCCTTCGTTTTTCTTTTTCCCCCTCTTTTACGTTTCCTAAATATTACCACTCTCCGTGTGTCGGGCTTCCACACACACACACACACACAAAACCTCTGTCCCTCACACACACAAACACCCGCACTATTTAAGTCGCCCACACACACACTCTCTCCCTTAATTTTCGTTGTTCTTGTAACAATAGCCACTCAACCACATCTACGTCCATCAATCTACCGACTTAACGGTCTAATTGTATTTCTTTGCATGTCTGTGTGTCCAATCCTTACACATGTCCGTGTGTATAACTGTAACATGAATATTAATATCCCTGTACGTGTATGCATGCACAGACTCTCACACTCACGGTGTCTCTTTGTCTTGCATCATATACATACGTACATACATACAAACATACATACGTACGTACATACATAAGTACATATATGCATGCATGCGTATACACATTTACATGTATATATGTATAAATATGTATTTATATAGATGTCTGTGTATACGTATATACGTATATATATCATTATATATATATATATATATATATATATATATAATTTCACATATTACATGCAAGCAGACACAGAGACATATATGTATATTTATATATATGTATATGCAGATATATACATACCATACGCTTATATCTATGTGTGTGTGTGTGTATATACATATATATATATATATATATATATAATATATATATTATATATATATATATATATATATATATATATCAATGTATGTATATATACAGGTGTGTGTATGAGGGTATGTATATATGTATACATCTATGTATATGTAGATATTCAGTTTTTCTCCCTCCAGCCTGTCTGCGCTCATACTTACTGACAGACTAACAACAAACCCCGTCTCTGTTCTTTCTCTAAGAATTTCCAGCGACTCTCCTCCACCAGAAGCAAACTTGCTCTAAACTGGCTGCTATGTCAGCCATTTACATGCAATGTATCAAAATTACGTTAACGACTGGGGGGATTCTCTACCTGTCTGCTTCCTGCTATTATTTCGTCTCGCCCTAGTGCCATACATACCATACCTGTCACACAAATATCAGAACCGCCCCGAATGTCTATTAACGTCGTTAATACAAATTCTCTTTTTCTACATCAGTTTTTGCCGCTGTAATTTATGTGTCGTCTTCTCTGTTTTGTTTTGTTTTCTTAGTATTTCCTGACAATATTCTAAGATGTGTGGGGCATCAAGCTATCAAAAATGTCTGAAAGTATTAAACGTAGTATTTCATCGTATTTTCATTCTGTTTCGGGTTCAAATCATAGCAGGTTTGATTTGGTTTATTTCATGTCCCTCTGCTCAAAGAAAGCAGCTACCAATTAGCTTAACGACGCAAAATAATCAGCCATTATTCTCCATCAGTCGAATTAGAATTTTATTCCTTTGCGTTTGCTTTATAGAATGCTATTTAGAATAGGGTTTAAGTTGTTAAGGTGGTCATGACGTTAAGCTGATCATGATATATCACTAAGACATTTTCTACAGATTCCTTTTTCTAACTAGTTAGAAATTTCGGTACATCATTCATTCTTTATTTCCTTCTCTCTTTACGTCTCTCTCTGCTCCTTTTTGTCTCTTTCTCTCTCCTTTTCTTTCTCTCTTCCTCTCTCTCTCTCTCTCTCACTCACACACTCTCTCGCTTCTTTTCTTTCTCTCTGCCTCATCTCTTTCTGCTCATTCTGACAAAAAAAAAATCATAAATACGAATACATTTTGTACTCATAATAAAGTTTCCTTCTGATATAAGACTTCTTACCGCTTTACCACTTAAAGTTAGTTAGAGCATATATATATATATATATATATAATATATATATATATATATATATATACGTATGTGTGTATATATATATATATATATATGTACGTATGTATATATATATATAATATATATATATATATATACATATATATATATTTATATTTATATTAATATATATACACATACATATAACATACATCTGTGTGTGCGCGCGTGTGTGTATGCATATACGCACATATATGAATATATATTTATTTATATGTGTATATAAAATAATATATTTTGGTCAGATTTGTAGCTTCGACTTCTTTATTAAAATGTCCCCTCACACAATGTGATATTCAATGGAAAAAATATGCATCACAAGCAGAAATAAACGAAGAGAAGTCGTCTTTCTTTCCTCGGAAAATAAATATATATGGCGAGACATCAAAAACTTCAGCAACACACTTGATATGACTGCGTTGTTTCTCTCCATTCAAGCGTGATATTAATACATTCATTTGGAGCATCTATCTCCTCTGATCATTGCCACGGTCCCAGAGTCATTGGAATGCATCGTAGCAAATATTAAACTGTCTTCTTATCGCGTGGTTTTCTTGTAACAGATTCCACAGCTGACGGCTGCAGACTAAAAGCTTCATAGAACTTTACAATGTCTGGATATCCGTTCTGCTCATAATTTCGTTATAGTTATAGTCATCAAATATGTGACTCTCTCTCTCTCTGTCTTCCTGTCTCTCTCACTCCCTATATATACATATATATATATATATATATAATATAATATATATAATATATACAAACATACACACACACAGATACACACAAACACACATATGAATATATACATTTATCTACTTTCATTTATATATGTGTACGTGCTTATGCATGTTTATATTTATAAACAATATGTGTGCATAAGTTTATTGTACACTGAAACAAATATATAGATACTATAGGGTGTATATATATATATATATATATATATATATATATATAATATATATATAATATATATCAGAAGACGTACATATGTAATGTATACTAAAAAATTTGTGAGGTTTCATTTAGTCTGCCAGTGGCAAGATCGATACACTTAACACATGAATATATTCCAAATACATTTAAAGTAATATTTTATTGTGCCATGCCTGAGAATACGTAAAAGAAAAAAATATAGTTTGAAGAAAATAGCATCTCACACATCTTTGAAACTGAAAGAATTTAGCATCTAAAAGACATTTGGACACGGAATATAATACATGTAATATCATTTACATGACAGTCTTGGAAGTCAAATAATGACAAGGAATATTAGATCGATGGAGTATGCAGCCAGCGTAGAGTTAATCGCATTTCGAACAATGATTGATTTAAGATAGATAGATAGTTTGGAATTCGACAGAGACAACTCCATGTCACCTTTCTATTTCTTTGCGTCTTTTTAAGAAAATATAACTTTCATTTTCCTTCTAAATGTATTGAAACCTTTCTAAGAAATAGAAGTTTATAAACTTCAAATAATTAGAAAAAAAAAGACTGTTTTCAGGAATTGGTTACAAAAATTATTTTTATTCAGATATTTTGAAATTCCATTCGCCATATATTCCTAGTAATACGTATCGTTAATTTTACTGTAACACATATCTAACTGTAACGTACAACTGGCATATAGCTAACGGTAGACGTGTACAATGGAAGGATGAAGTTCATAGTGAAGTCATAAATTGTAACATATAGCTTACGATAATGTTGTACCACAGAAGAGATGATGTTTGCATCAAATTCATAAAATATATCTGTAACGATACTTCTCACTTTACCAGGATCTTACTTTTCTCTAATATTGCACGAAGGTAACCAATGATTTAACACGTAGCGAGTTAAAGCTGTTTCACTGTATACTGAAACAGATAAAATTTTCTGTAGCTGCATCCATTGCGTAGTAACTTTCACTAAATCTTATAAATGCGGATCAAGTCATGCGCTCGGTAATACAATGTTAGCAGAAAAACCAGCTCTTGTATTTTCCCATTAGTAAAATCTGTTCCTCATCTCCAGTTAACATAGTATTTCATAAGAGCTCCATTCGAAGTTACATACTTCCAGTAGTGAACGTAACATAGTTTCATACATTTAGTGGGCGTTATGTGTTTCTTTTTACTGGAAATAAATCGTGAAAATGTAAATTAACAAAATAAGCAGGAATTAAAGGAATATGTAACAAGCCACCAATATGGCAACTAATACAGTCTAGATTTACATACAGACATATGTGCATGTATGTGTGTGTTTGTGTGTGATTGTGTGTGGTGTGTGTGTGGTGTAGTGTGTGTGTATGTAATAACGCCAGGGATCAGCAGATTTATTTGAAAATCCTGGCCACAACTGGAGATGCCTAAAGTCAGAAATAGAGTTAAAGAACATATCCAATATTTAGTGTGCTATTTGGAGAGAATTGACACAGACTTAGAAGATTGCTGACATTTTTATAAACACAGATACAAAGCTAAATAGAAAATATCGTAGAATGGCCTCAAACGAAACACGGTTGTAAAGTTGATTCTTAAAAATATACTTCGAGTAAAATGTCTTTAATTCTTTCACACACAAAATGGAGTTTTAAAACTTAAAACGTTATGAACCATTTCTTGCTGAATTAACTTAAGAAATTATACTTAAATATTTTGGTATCATTTCCAATACATCGAAAATTTACCAATAATTACCAATAGGTTCTGGGCCCCCCTCTCTCTCTCTCTCTCTTTCTTTATATATATATATATATATATATATATATATATAGTATATATGTATATACATACATATTCTTTTACTCTTTTACTTGTTTCAATCACGGCCCTGCTGGAGTACCAACTTTAGTCGAACAATTCGACCCAAGGACTTATTCTTTGTAAGTGTAGTACTTATTCTATCCGATTCCTGTTGCCGAACCGCTAAGATACGGAGACGTAAACACACCAACATCCGTTGTTAAGCGATGGTGAGTGGAAAAACGCAGGCACACACACACATACAGATATATATATATACACGACGGACTACTTTCTGTTTCCGTTTACCAAATCCACTCACGAGGCTTTGGTCGGCACGAGGTTATACTTAAAGACACTTGCACAAGTTGCCACGTAGTGGGACTGAACCCGGAACCATGTCGTTAGGAAGCAAACTTCTTACTACACACCCACGCCTGCGCCTATAAAACTATTTAATTGCATTATATTTTTTAAATCACCGAGTAATAATATCGAATTTCTGATGAACATTGTGAATGTAATAACAAATATTTTGGCCTTGTATATTTTTAATTAATTTATCATTTTTTTTTCAGTTCATTAAAATGTATTCATTACATTTCTTATTTCTCCATTTGAATAATAACAGATTCTCGAATGTGAAATTCTCAGACACGAATCTCGAAACATCGCACAATACGGGTTTTAATTTCTTGGGGAATTTTACACAAACTGATTACAGCGAATTCTGTTTGTTTAGGTTTATTCAAAAGACTAATTATTTATATTTGGTCTCTGACACATCCTGGAAGAATTTCATTCATGACATTTCATGAAGGAACAATTAACTGAATAAAAATTAAGAGATATAATGAAATTCAGATAAATAAATTTATGATTTCTTCAGCTGTTCACCTTGCTTTTAAAGATTACGTATTTAGAATGTTTCTAGCTAGACTACGAATCCCAATTATACAGTGTATATCTACAAAATTTATATCTAGACAAATCACTACATCTTACAATATCTAGGTCTGCATCAGTGGTTGTCAACCATTTGTTTGTTATATCTAAATTCCTTAGATTTTTATTTTACTCGAATGGACCCTCGAAACCATTCCATGTTGAAGAATTCATAATGTAATTTTTTATTTATAATTAAATATTATGAAGAATTGTATAAAAGATTGTGAAATTATTTTGTGTATTTTAGAAATATAAGCAATGTCTGGCTCATTAATTTAAACAAAAAAACTATTATTTGGACGCCGCCTCACCCAAGGGTCATATGGACCACGGTTGAAAGCCATTGCTCTACATTATTAACGTCACGTTTAAAGAATTTATACTTACATTACTTACATCCACATCATTAGTTTCATCCACAGAATATTGTTATTCAGAATATTTATATCTACATTAACAGCGCTATCTATGCAGTGTATATGTGTGTATTGATCTCTAGCCACTAAAGCTTTTTATATTCTCTCTGTGTTTATTTTCTCGTGTTCCTTTCTGTTGAAGAGCGTAGGCTCGAAACGTAAAAGACTTTCTCAACATTCCGAGCGTTAAACTATATATATAGTTAAATAAAAACGAGGAAAAACGCAACAAGAAAAAAAAAGCAACAACGCGAGGACGTGGTACATGCAAATTATTGGCAGACGCTCGGGGAAAGAATGGAAACCAAAACTCTTCGCGCAGGAAACAGGAGACGGAGGAAAGTCCAAGAGAAAAGAAAGACGTAGGAGAAAAACAAATCAACAACGATCTACATATGGTTATATTTCGATATATATATATTTATACCTATACTACCAACCTCATATTTAAAGAGTGTAATGTATACTTAAAGAGTTTGTACAATTAACCTCGCCTGCAAAAGTGCGTATTTACAATATCCATATCCCCAGTGTATATATTTACAGTAGAATTTATACTACTAGTTTCCTCTGCAATGAAGTTACATTTTTAATTATTTATATCTATATATCATTAGCCTTCCCTTTACAGAGTGTATACACACACACACACACACACACACACACACACACACACACACACACGTTATTTATGCTTACCTTATTAATCACATATCGTTTATCACTTTGTATTTTCTTTTTCCATGCAGCCATCGGGTGTTTCATTTCTTCATATCTACATGTTGGTATTTTAACAAAGGCAGACGGATATTACACACGGGATACAATACTGAAAGAGAAATATTACAGATATTTCAAGGCAGCTGAAGATATGCAAGAAATAACAGTCGAATCACTATAAAATCTCACCTACATTTAGAAAAGGCAAAAGTAGGACCGCCATACTGGATGCTATATGAGGAGTTTCTGAAAGATCGTGATGGTCAAGGATGGAATGGTCTGCTGGGTCAAGGCAGACCGCTGCCTTATTTACAAAATCTGCAATGTCGCTGCTAATGCCGGAGCTGGAGCTGGTGCTGCTGGTGCTGGTGCTGCTGCTGGAGCTACTACTACTACTACTACTACTACTACTACTACTACTACTACTACTACTACTATACTACTACTACTACTATATAACTATCTATCTATTTATTTATCTATGTGTGTATGTGTGTTTACATTTTGCACGGTTTCATTTATTCATATATATATATATGTGTGTGTGTGTGAATGTATCACCGAGTATAGATATATATATATATGTGTAGGTCCACAACTTATATATATGTGTGTGTGTGTATGTGTATGTATGCATGCATGCATGTATGTATGTATTATGTATGTAAGTATAGCACGGTATATTATTTCGCGTTGGTGTCCAGGAATGCTTGTGTAATTAAATTTACCCGAGACACAAATAAACGAAACGTCATCGACATTAAATATTTACCAGAGTCAGATGCGTCTTCCTTGCTCGTGATTTCGTGAGGTTTTGAAAAATTATCCAATTACTTCCAAATTGGATGTTATTTTATTTTTTTGTGTGTTGTTGTAAAGATCCATTACATAGAGAATACAGGAGCCTTCTCCTGTTTGTTTTTGCCCTTTTTGAGAGAGAACAAGATTTTACGCTCTGAAACAATGCTTTAACCGTCAGATGATTTTTTAAAATATTAGTAAAATGGCGTCTACTGATGTGGTGATGTGAGGAGGAGTCTGCGAAATTGGTGGTACCGTAGACGTTTTCCACAAAGAACAAAATCAACGGATCAAAAACTATCAACAGAAAAGTGATAACAATTCAAAGAGCAAACAGTCGTTTGGACTGTTACCTCTAAAAAACAAAAGTAGCGATATTTGTCACTCCGTCCATTGTAGGAGCAATACCAGATCGGTGTGTATGTAATTTAGAAGAAATTGATGGTCACAAGCGTACAAGAAAGATCAATTTGGAAAATATGTTACAGGAGCTAATGCATTCTTGCTCCTTCAAAAACCAGTAGGGGCTTCTGTATATCTCTTCCAACAGACATTGATATATGACCACTGACTGACTGATATAAACGACACCATATACTGATCTGAGACCGAGGCAGGATGTATGAAAGTGCATGCGTGATCTTCAAGACTGTGGAGGAAGCAATCCCTGCACGTTTCACAAAGGTTGGTGGTGCGGTATATATGGGAAAACAAACAGACGCTCCCGGTTATTGGCATTTACATTATTTACATTTGATGGGTATTTGTTCTCATCTTGTTTGTTGTTAACACAACGTTTCGGCTGATATACCCTCCAGCCTTCATCAGGTGTCTTGGGAAATTTGGAACCTGGGTTCTCGTTCCTGAGGTATTTTGGGATGTTATTATTATTATTATTATTATTATTATTATTATTATTATTATTATTATTATTATTATTA
>NC_043013.1:53425925-53433425 GCF_006345805.1 Octopus sinensis | reverse complement strand
AAGCAGAAAGATCTCCCAAAAGTGTATATAGATATTTAAATGTATTTATATATTCATCTATGCACACATATGTATAACGTGTGATGTGTGTATATATTTCCATAGAGGTAACCATTCACTCCGCACAAAGTTTTTTAGGACGAAAATAACATCTAAAGTTATCTCTAAGTAGCAGTCGCCCAAAAGTGTATATAGACACACACACATGTATGTATAATGTGTGTGTATATATTTCCATAGAGGTAACCATTCACTCCATACAAAGTTATTTAGGACGAATATAAGATCAAAAATTATCTCTAAGAAACAGAAAGATCGCCCAAAAGTGTATATAGATATTTAAATGTATTTATATATTCATCTATGCACACATGTATGTATAACGTGTGTGTATATATTTCCATAGAGGTAACCATTCACTCCATACAAAGTTTTTTAGGACGAAAATAAGATCAAAAGTTATCTCTAAGAAGCAGAAAGATCGTCCAAAAGCGTATATAGATATTTAAATGTATTTATATATTCATCTATACACACATGTATGTATAATGTGTGTGTATATATTTCCATAGAGGTAACCATTCGCTCCATACAAAGTTTTTTAGAACGAAAATCTTTATATATAAAAGAAAGGTTGTGTGTCTGTCTACTCCGATTTAGATTCCTAACTACTCCCACATTTTGCGATGCAGTTTAACCAAAACCGAGTATCTTATAGTCGTGATTCATATCGAGCCCTTCTGGGTATTAGCGCGCGTCTACGATGAGTCTACGATTTTACAAATAATTTACCATCATTTTTTCCCATTTTAATGCATTTTTTTAAAATTAAGGAAGTAACTCTCAAATTTCACACCAATATGCGTGCTCATATGCGACGTAATATCACATCAGCAGCATTTCCACACACCCTCATTGCACTTGGCGAAGGCAAAATACCAGGGGATGAAAATGGTAATATTGCCATCGATTCCATGTGTACCATTGTGAAGATGCCTTCTGATCTCAGAGATGCAGTGTTCCAAGATCTACAAGCTAATTATCAGAATATGGATTGGATTGGCAAAAAGGCTATACTGGCCCCAAGGAATAAAACTGTTCACCATATTAATGATGAAATGCTAAAACTCATTCCTGGGGAAGTCTATGTATATCAGTCTATCGATACAACTCCTGACCCAGAGGACGTCATCAACTATCCAATAGAGGTACTCAATTCCTTTGAGCACCCCGGACTACCACCACACATTCTCAAACTTAGAGTTGGTGCCCCTATAATGCTCATCAGAAATTTGGTTCCCCCAAAACAATGCAATGGCACACGTTTGATCGTTAAGTCCTTATCTCCCAGCGTAAACTTATATCAATATTTGCCTGAATAATCATCATCATTCAGTGCAATCATTAACAGTACTTTCAAGTAATTCAGCCCCGAGCAACGCCGGGCAATTCTGCTAGTATATATATTATATATATATATATATATATATATACATATATATTATATATATATATATATATATATATATATATATATATATATATATGTATATATATATACATATATATATATATATAGGTTATATCACCATGATAGATCGCTAGCCACTAAGCTTTTTTCTATTGTCTCTCCGTGTTTATTTCTGTGTTCCTTTCTGTCGAAGAGCGTAGGTTCGAAACCTAAAAGACTTTCTCACTTCCCGAGCGTTAAACTAATACATCTGTTTGTTTCCTACACCACCTGTCTTCGTCTTTATTTATTTTGTTTTTGTAAATTCTCACTATATATATAATACACATACAGTAATCCCCCGAGTAGGTGAAAATCCGCGAAGTAGCAACAACGCTGTACTGTATATATTTTTTGATAATTTTTATAATTAGTATATATTTTAAAAAATTATAAATACAAAACAACACCACGGACGAATCGACGTAAACTTAGATAATATACTACGATATGTGAAGTGCGATATGGCAAAAGATTACTGCATGTCGTATACAGAAGGGATTATGACGGAAGATTTACAGATAGATTTCTTTATTGAGACACGCAGGCCAAACACGGAGGGTACAATACAATGTAGAATTTTTCTTTTTGAAACCGATCAATAGGGATCGAAAACGTTTTGGGACGTGTACACAAAAGATAACAAACTTCCCTCTCTACTCTCACCTTCCTTTTCAAGTAATACTTGGAAAAGTTTATGAGAGGCTGGCCAGAGAGCAAAGTATTTGTCACTAAGCTTTTCAAGCGAGTCCATCATACACATTTTTTTCTCCATAGCCACCAGTGTGATGAAAATTGTCTTGCCTTCCCCGTTAAAGGAAGGTCGCGGAGCAATGTTCACGATAGACTCGGCTGACAACCGGACTCGTCTGACAACCGGACTCGTCTGACACGTGACAGCAGCCGTTCAACATAGGCCCAGAAGTCTGAATATTTGAGCATTGCACGAGTGTAGGACGGTTTCGTCGTTCTGACTGCATCTCTGTCAGGTCGGTTCGGTGTTTCTTGATCCGTGTCTGTAGACCTTATCTCGAATGAATAATGCTTCTCGATAGCACTGCCAGGTCAGGGATCTCTGGAAATTGTCCATAGGTCATGGCCCGAAAGTCGTCCTGAAGAGGCCGGACAGGTATTCCCTGTCGACGCCCAGAATCTCCCCAAGAAGATTTACAGATAGAAGACTCAACGTATTTGTATGTGTGCATAAATATCTATTATGAATTTATTATATTTCTAATATTAGTAATATTGATTTCAACTTTTGGCACAACTAAAACCGAAGAGAGAGTAAGTCGATTATATAGACCCAAGTGTTTAACTAGTGTTTATTTTAATCTACACCGATAAGCTGGAAGACAAAGTTAACCGCGGCGGAATTTAAACTCAGAACGTAAAGGCAGACGAAAAGCTGATACACGTTTTGCCCGGCGTGCCAACGATTCTGCCAACTCGCCATCTTGATAGTATTTTTAATACTAATTTCAAATTTTGGCACGAGACCAGCAGTTTTCGCGGGAGGAGGGAAGTAGATTGCAAGGACCACAGTGTACAACTGGTACTTGGTTATCGAACACTGAGGAATAAAAGGCAAAGCGCCCTTCATGGAATTATATTTTAATATTGGTGTCAATTTTTGGCACAAAGTCAACCATTTCGATGGAGCGGGTAAGTCGATTACAACGAACCCCAGTGTACAGCTGACACTTGCTTCACCGAAGGATAAAATACAAAGGAGACAATGCTATAAAGGGAGCGATCTGGGAGAATAGTTACGGTGCCGGACAAAATACTTAACAGCATTTCGTCCGTCTTTATGTTCAGCGTTAAAATTCTGCCGAGGTCAGCTTTACCTTTCATCCTTTCAGGTTCAATGAAATAAGTACCAATTGAGTATTGGGGTCGATGTAATCGACTTAATCCTCTCACATGATTGCTTGTCTTCTACCACAAGTTGGAATCGATGTTTAAACGTACTTCGCACATTTTATCGAAACACGTGTAACAGAAAAAAATTAAAATGTTAGCACATATTCCAACTCTTGTATTAATGTATAAATATGTTGATATGTGATAGTTATTGGCTTACGCGCTCTACGACTCCGGCATCCTCAAGTTAATTACGTTAATTATAAGCTTGCTTAAATATTCATTTGCAAAAATAATCCCCAGCCAGGAATGAACATAGATACGGAAGGCATCAAAATTTATGAAAGACTATTTCCCATTTTTCTAATATCATTGATAAGCACTTTTCTTGCTGTTACCAATTCCATGACTCAATGCTATTGTTTTGTTATCTTCTTCATTCTGTTGCTATTTTCCTTCATATTATTGTATTTTTGCTAATATTATTATTAGTGCTGTTGTTGTTGATGTTATTGTTGTTGTCGTATTGTTGTAAAAGCTTCAAGATTTTCCAGTTTTGATAATTTGTTTCAGAATCACACGAAACCACATAAATGGTATTTTGTTTGATAATTGCTTTATTATTACGTTGTGTGTACGAGTCAGTGTGTGTCTGTATGTGTGTGCGTGCGTGTGTTTCTGTGTGTATGTGTGTTTCTCTGTGTATGTGTTTATGTGTTTGTGTGTATGAGTGTGTGCGTACACGTATAATAGTTCTGTTTTTGCATATGTATCTATGCATATATATATATATATATATATATATATATATGTGTGTGTGTGTGTGTGTGTGTGTGTGTGTGTGTGTGTGTGTGTGTGTATGTATACATGTTGATATCTATAAATATGTATATATTTGCATGTGTATATATGCATATAAATCTATGTATATTGTACATATGATCTACACACACAACACACATATACATATGTTTTGGCATATATGTATATGCATGTACAAATACATATACCAAATTATATATATATATACATTATATATGATAAATATGCGTTTATATACATATATGAATAGGTATATCTATATGCATATATATATAATATATATATATATATATATATATAATATATAATGTATATATATATATATATATATATATATATATATATATATATATTATGCATGTATGTGTATACACATGTGTATATGTACTATTGCATTTGTGGCGAAACTCAGCGTTCCGTAATATTACTGCTGTTACATCTATTGTTAGCATTGAACATCATCAACACGTGGACATAATTGAGTATAATTGAAATAAAGGCAAATAACAAACGGCAAAACGAATCTCGATTCTTTCATCTCCAAACAATTTCACAAGAACAAAGAAGTCATGCATGGCTTTTGCTTGAAAATCTCGACGTACAAAACTTTCCGATCGATAAATCGATGCTATGTAGATAACAGTCGCTGCAAACATAACAATGATATTTGTGATCAGAAGGTTATCGATTTTAAGCTTTTATGCCTACCCCGTCCCGACACTCCCTCTCGCTCCCCGCCTCCTCTCCATATTTCTTCTGAAGACGATCTGTGTTTTTCCTTGATCAATCAAGGCAGTAAGATATGAGATATGCACATGCATTGCAGTTTTGTTTTAATAATTTTTCTCCCTGGGAGATGAGTTCTGGTGGCATTTGGTAGATATATGTATACTAGTGTGCAGTGGGCTAAACTATGATGTCCTTGCTTCATTAGAGCGATCTTTTCATGGCGCTTTCTCTTCACAATCAATTTACAAGAACATCTAAGTACTGTTTGGTAGCGAGAAAAGAAAGCGTTACAAACACGGTTTTAAAGGATTATAAAAAGAGATAATGGGTGTCAAGTTCCTGGCGCTTGAAATTGGTTTAATTTGTGAACAACAACAACGACAAAACTAACAACATCACTAACAATGATAATAACTGCAGCAGCAGCAGCAGCAGCAGCAGCAGCAGCGATAATGGCCCTTTCTGCTATAGGCACTAAACCTGAAATTTTGGAGGAAGGAATTACATGGAGCTCAGTGTTTGAATGATTGACTTGTACCTCTTTCATCGATCCTGAAAGAATAAGAGGCAAGGTAGACTTAGGTGAAACTTGAATTCAGAAAGTACAATCGGAAGAAGTGTCGCGAAACATTTTGTTCGGCGTGTTAACTATTCGGCTTGCTTTTCACTAATAATGATAATTATAATAATATAATAATAATAATAATATAATAATAATAATAATAATAATAATAATATAATAATAATAATATTAATAATAATAATAATAATAATAATAATAATAATAATGATAATAATAACAATAATAATAATAATAATAATAATAATAATAATGATAATAATAATAATGATGATAATAATAATAATAATAATGATAATAATAATAATAATAATAATGATAATAATAATCATAATAATAATAATAATAATAATAATAATAATAATAATAATAATAATAATAATAATAATAATAATAATATTCTGCTCAATACCACAGATTTGCTTGTCAGTTGTTTGACCTTAACCAGCTGAACATGTCCCTTAGTGGCTGACGATATGTGCATCTCTGATCACGGGCAGAAGTAGTGAGGGAGCATCATAGCCATGTGTTGAGAGGGATTCTTTGGGGTTTGAATAATTCACCTCTGGAAACATGGATGGTTCTTTTAACATCCTTAAACAACCCTTGTTCAGGGACCTTTTGAGCGGGATGGGCTACTCGACCTGAAGAAAATTCTAACTGGGCCCCACCTGCAAGGTCATGCGCTGTTTACCTTGATATGAGATCACCATGTCGTGCACATATGGTTGTGATGCATGTGCCTGGTGTACCCTTATCAGACGGGTAGTCATGATGGGTATATTGGGCTTCGTATATTTTACCCCAGTGTCACTTTGATGGCATGCACTGCTCTCTCACTCAATAATAATAATAATACATGGTGCTGCAACAAGGGTGGAGGAGTTGCAGAAAACAGCACTGCTTGGAATCGCTCGAATACTCTTGATGGTGTTCGAAAAATAAGAGGTGTTACCTTAGTTCACTGGTAGTGAACAGCTGACACTGTAGTAAATCTCCAGCGTTAGAAGATGTGAAAAGGCAATAATAATAATAACAATAATAGTAATAATATAATAATAATAATAATAATAATAATAATAATAATAATAATAATAGTAATAATAATAATAATAGTAATAATAGTAATAATAATAATAATAACAATAACAATAATAATAATAATAATAATAATAATAATAATAATAATAATAATAACAACAAGAACAACATCAGGATCTATCAAGAGAGCTGAAGGGACTGTGTGAGAGTAAGACAACAATTATTCCAGTGAAAATTGGTGCACTTGGCACAACACTTGAAATGCTACTTAAAAGATTGAAAGAGATTGAAATTAAGACCCACGCAGACGACGTGCAGAAAATTTCGATCCTTTATTTTACCAGAAACCTAACAAAGGCTTTTTGTGAACGAAAAAACTTCTCGTCACCAAACATCAAAATAAAAATTCCAGCTAATTAAGTTAGCATGTACTAGCATAACTGAACGACTATGACGATTTGAGGTAAGAAGTCAATGAAGAGAGTAGACGTGATACCAATAGAAATTGGTGCACTTGGAAGTATCAGCACTCAACTACCAGCATGGCTGAAAAAGTTTGGTGCAAGTGTGAAGGTAGAACACCTACAAAAATCAGCATTGATTGGAACTGCAAGAATTCTTTGCAGAGTTCTTGAAGCATGACCAGTAAACAAGTGTCGCCTTAGTCTGCTGGCTGTGGACAGCTGACAATTTCCATCATATCCAGCAAAATAAGCTGGTGAGGTTTTCATCAAATAATAATTATGACAAAGAAACAAAAGCTAATTCCCAGACATACTAATCAAAGATTGTTTGGGGAGCGAAAATCATCTGGTCACTGAAAAACATGGCAGTCCCTAGTGACCAAAATATTGTTCAAAAAGGACTGGATTAATTGTCAAAGTACAAATACCTTGAAATTAAGCTATTCAAGATGTGAGACATCAAAGTGAAAACAATACCAGTAATAATT